>NC_092231.1:24635893-24660893 GCF_036320965.1 Panulirus ornatus | reverse complement strand
TTCCAGTCCCCGACGACGCCCAGAGGCATATATATATATATATATATATATATATATATATATATATATATATATATATATATATATATATATATATATATGCAAATGGGGAGGTGATAACAAGTAGTGGTGATGTGAGAAGGAGATGGAGTGAGTATTTTGAAGGTTTGTTGAATGTGTTTGATGATAGAGTGGCAGATATAGGGTGTTTTGGTCGAGGTGGTGTGCAAAGTGAGAGGGTTAGGGAAAATGATTTGGTAAACAGAGAAGAGGTAGTAAAAGCTTTGCTGAAGATGAAAGCCGGCAAGGCAGCAGGTTTGGATGGTATTGCAGTGGAATTTATTAAAAAAGGGGGTGACTGTATTGTTGACTGGTTGGTAAGGTTATTTAATGTACGTATGACTCATGGTGAGGTGCCTGAGGATTGGCGGAATGCGTGCATAGTGCCATTGCACAAAGGCAAAGGGGATAAGAGTGAGTGCTCAAATTACAGAGGTATAAGTTTGTTGAGTATTCCTGGTAAATCATATGGGAGGGTATTGATTGAGAGGGTGAAAGCATGTACAGAGCATCAGATTGGGGAAGAGCAGTGTGGTTTCAGAAGTGGTAGAGGATGTGTGGATCAGGTGTTTGCTTTGAAGAATGTATGTGAGAAATACTTAGAAAAGCAAATGGATTTGTATGTAGCATTTATGGATCTGGAGAAGGCATATGATAGAGTTGATAGAGATGCTCTGTGGAAGGTATTAAGAATATATGGTGTGGGAGGCAAGTTGTTAGAAGCAGTGAAAAGTTTTTATCGAGGATGTAAGGCATGTGTACGTGTAGGAAGAGAGGAAAGTGATTGGTTCTCAGTGAATGTAAGTTTGCGGCAGGGGTGTGTGATGTCTCCATGGTTGTTTAGTTTGTTTATGGATGGGGTTGTTAGGGAGGTGAATGCAAGAGTTTTGGAAAGAGGGGCAAGTATGAAGTCTGTTGGGGATGAGAGGGCTTGGGAAGTGAGTCAGTTGTTGTTCGCTGATGATACAGCGCTGGTGGCTGATTCATGTGAGAAACTGCAGAAGCTGGTGACTGAGTTTGGTAAAGTGTGTGAAAGAAGAAAGTTAAGAGTAAATGTGAATAAGAGCAAGGTTATTAGGTACAGTAGGGTTGAGGGTCAAGTCAATTGGGAGGTGAGTTTGAATGGAGAAAAACTGGAGGAAGTGAAGTGTTTTAGATATCTGGGAGTGGATCTGGCAGCGGATGGAACCATGGAAGCGGAAGCGGATCATAGGGTGGGGGAGGGGGGCGAAAATTCTGGGAGCCTTGAAGAATGTGTGGAAGTCGAGAACATTATCTCGGAAAGCAATAATGGGTATGTTTGAAGGAGTTGTGGTTCCAACAATGTTGTATGGTTGCGAGGCGTGGGCTATGGATAGAGTTGTGCGCAGGAGGATGGATGTGCTGGAAATGAGATGTTTGAGGACAATGTGTGGTGTGAGGTGGTTTGATCGAATAAGTAACGTAAGGGTAAGAGAGATGTGTGGAAATAAAAAGAGCGTGGTTGAGAGAGCAGAAGAGGGTGTTTTGAAATGGTTTGGGCACATGGAGAGAATGAGTGAGGAAAGATTGACCAAGAGGATATATGTGTCGGAGGTGGAGGGAACGAGGAGAAGAGGGAGACCAAATTGGAGGTGGAAAGATGGAGTGAAAAAGATTTTGTGTGATCGGGGCCTGAACATGCAGGAGGGTGTAAGGAGGGCAAGGAAGAGAGTGAATTGGAGCGATGTGGTATACCGGGGTTGACGTGCTGTCAGTGGATTGAATCAAGGCATGTGAAGCGTCTGGGGTAAACCATGGAAAGCTGTGTAGGTATGTATATTTGCGTGTGTGGACGTATGTATATACATGTGTATGGGGGTGGGTTGGGCCATTTCTTTCGTCCGTTTCCTTGCGCTACCTCGCAAACGCGGGAGACAGCGACAAAGCAAAGAAAAAAAAAAAAAAAAAATATATATATATATATATATATATATATATATATATATATATATATATATATATATATATACACATATCAAGAAAACTGTATTTCTATTCGTCTAGCGACGCCATCGCAGTCTTTCCCAAGGTAACATCTTGCTGGCGGTGTGACTGTGTGCCGCCGGTAACATGCATAGATCTAGATATGACACATCCCATCCCCTATACGTTGAACGCAATCCATCGTCCAACATTCAACAGATCCCCCCAGATTCAACTCTTAATGCTCAACACAACTCATCGTGCCCAACGCTCAACACAAACCCAGCGCTTTCAGCACAACACTACTACTACTACTACACACACACACACACACACACACACACACACACACACACTTTCTCTCTCCTGCCAACAATGGAGAGTGTCGCGCAATAGAAACTATAATATACCTTCTAAATGAACACTTTTATACATTTGGGAGCCAACGGTCAGGAGTTTAATTAAAGCTTCAATGGTACTGATATTGGTTTAATACCTTCATTGACACTCTATTGAATTTCCGGTTATGGGAATGATTGCCTTATGAAATTCCGGGTTCGCACTATATTTGCATGAATGTTATAAGAGCCAAACGCAATTTTACACAGTGTTTTTCCCCGCAAACATACAAATACCGAATGGACAAGTCAGGAAAAAATACTTGTATAAATTCGGATTTATGACTGCAAACTATTTTTAATAAACGTTATTCATGTTGTGTACAAGAGAAATGTACAATGCAACGTTTTTTACAACTGGACGAATGGGTGCGTGAGTTTAACTAGATGATGATCATGATATAAAAAACAGACTTTAATTCTATACTCATATTTTCCTTCTTCCTCCCCAACCCCAACCCCATTCTTTCGTTGAACGGTTATTACTGCGCTTCGATGACTACGGAATCACGTCAGTGAATGAATGTCATCTATTTCCCTGTGTGTGTGTGTGTGTGTGTGTGTGTGTATGGGTGGGTGGGTGGGTGTGTGGGTAATATGGTCTTCCCAACCCTAAAATTTCCTTCAATGGGGCTCCCGCAGCGCTCATGAAACCAGCCACGTCCATCAGGTTGGTCCACAGGTCAAGAAGTGGGGTGACGTATTGTATACGGGCACGTCAGGTGAACACAGAACAATGACAAGGTAATCACTTAAGTGTTCAGTGCCCTCGCTATGGAAACTGCACCTTGGGCATCGCAAGTCTTCTGATGTGCAGAATCGATGTTTGTGGTGATGGAGAAGCGAGTGGCATCAAGGAAGCAGGCGAGAACGTGTACCTCATAAATGCCTTAGGAGTTGTTTAAGACTGTGTTGGAAGATCGGCCGGTTATTCAGTGTCTGTTGGGTCGTTACTGCGAGTATATCTTTTCTTAATGTGTTTTCTGGGTTGGAGGGAGGTTTCGTAGATGTTTGGGGGGTTATTGTAAGTTAGGTGGTAGGGGGTTGTTGCTGCAAAGAACTGGGTGTTGAGTATGTGATGGTGAGACTGTATTGGAGGTATATCTACTTCCTTGAGCAAATGTTCAATGTTTGTGGTTGCTAAGCAGCCGGTGATTGTTATGGGTGCTCTGTTTTGTGCGAATTGCAGCTTTTTTTTTTATCTAATGTTTGTTTCTGACAGGGTGAAATGACTAGGCAGGTAAGGAGTAGTTATGGGCAAAGCACACGAAGTGTTTGTAGAGTTCACTGAGGAATTTGTTACCATGCTCAAAACTGGTGTCTTTAAGTTTTCTGAGTTTATTTTGTTTCTGGTCTTTGTCTTGAAGACTGTGGTGAGTGAATATTTGTCGTATGTGATATCAAACGTGGTCCGAGTTACGTTGAGAGGAAGTGGTTGACCATTCAAGGTTACGGCACGAAGCAATTGGATTCATTTCTGCCTAGTGTTAGAAGGGTAACCGTGGATTTCTGCGAACCGACGCGACGTTTTGACTGCATGAAGCAGTGTTGCATGATCATTGTTGCTTGCGCAGGATCATGGTGTTTTGATGTGATTGTGGAATCATGTACACACTATAGGGCTTTCACGCTTCAAGAGGTGACGGGAGGTCGTGCACGGAGAGACTGAAGAGGACTGGAGAAAGAAATGCTTCCTGGGAAACGCCAATACTGAGCTTGAACATAAAGCCTCTGTGAATGACTCAGGCTTGGTGGCCAGCTGTGAAGTTGGCCAACATTTTTTTTTTTTCCATTTTGTCGTTTTATAAGAGAATAAAGTTGGAATCTTTGGGTGAGATACGTCCATGGACAGCGTCGAATGCTATTTTTTGATATCCAATATGAACATTACTGTGAAGGAGAGTTGTGGTTGGTTGATAGCAACAAAAATATACTGTGTGTGAGGTTTGCGTGTGTTGTGTTTGAGAGGAGACTGGGTCTAAAGCCGAAGGGGTGAGAGTGAGGAGAGGGAAGGATATTTTGGTTGACCTGCTCGTGGGTCAGTTTTCCAAGGAGTCTGGCCCTTAAAGTGTCAGAATGTTGTTGTTATTGTTGTTTGCTACCTCGTACGACAGTCTGCTGAACTTTGTTCTTTGACTATTATTTGTTTTTAACTTGTTTCCAGTCGACCAGGACATAGCAAAATATAGGCAGAATTTTTCATACGAGAGAGAGAGAGAGAGAGAGAGAGAGAGAGAGAGAGAGAGAGAGAGAGAGAGAGAGAGAGAGAGAGAGAGAGGAGCAATCCCACACGGCCTGGGGCAAGCAGAATGCGATGCAGTTAACCTAACATGAAGTAATCCATGTCAATAAATTTGTTAACAGTCAGCTATCAGGGCTGCACATCGGCCGATACAGCTACGACTGTAAATTAAATTTCAAACCGTGAAAAACACTTTAAATACCACGGCTCTAGGAGAATAGCAGAGGATCGTTATTCGTCATTACTCTCTTATGAAAAACCAACTCATTACATCAAACACGCGAACGAATACGACTAAAATATGTGGGTTATTTTGCATCACCATCATTTCTGACCCCAACGTGGCCCAGCCAGAGGTAGACTTCACGTGCAGTTCCCACGCAGCTGCATATAAGGTCGGATGCCGCATATGTAGCCTGTGTCAGTCAGTATATAACAACGATGTTTTCAGCAGACTAGTTTGACTAAAATAATCAAAACTTACTTGAAAAAATCTATAACTTTGTCACGGACCTTAACAGATGTAATGGTATTTACCCCATCCTTGGATTAGCTTACTGCCCAAGTCTGCAACACTTTAGCAGGGGAAACAGTTCTTCATGATCCCTCCGTGTGTTCTTCACTTCCTTAACTTCCCGTTGTGTCTTCTTGTTCTGGACTCGCTCATACCACCCAAGCCACTGCACTATGTTAACATCGGTGCGACCTGTTATAAATTGAGGTACAGTCGTCATGTCTTCCCTTATTGCTCTTTCTTGCAATATGGACAGAATGATGGCTTTTTCCTTCGATGATTTGATGAGGTTGCTGCTGACGTATTCCATCTAGTTTACCGTCTAAAGCGACACCGAGAAGCTTGATGGAATGAACAACCTGGCAGATTCATATGACTAATGACATTGTCTTCTTGGAAATATGGTATTTTTTTGGAGGTCAAAAGGCTGCTCAGCCTTGCCTTGACCGCCCAAACACTGGTGAATGATATCAGCTAATTTCACAACAGCGAGGATGAATACTAAGTTAACAAAGTGCCTACAGCGAATAATTGCCAGAGCTAACGCGGACGGTCTAACGTGCTTGTTTCACAGCACTGTTACTTTCTGCTGGGTGTACTGACCTGATTGGCCGGGGTACAAAAAGCGGTGGTTAGGAAAAAACAAGACAAAACACACACCCATTGCCTCTCTAACATCCTTGCTGTAGCCAAGGGTGTGGTCTAACTCAAGAAGCCCAACCTGCACACCTTACTGGTGAGACTGAATGTAACCGTTGTATCTTCACTACCATCAGACAGATCTCATTTCCATACTCACGACACATGCAGTGTGTACTCCCGTTAATGTTCATTTACAATTACTGAAGTCCTTCTTTATCATATAGACTCTAACCCCTGCAATCATATCTTTTACGACTATGGAGCTAATAACTCCATCTTCCTCTTCTTTAATGAATGTGATGAATGGATGAGTTAGACGAACAAAGAGACGATGAGGAAGGGGAAGGGACAGAAGGGAGAGGAAAAGTAAGATGAAGAAGATAGGTAGATAAGGGAGAGATGGGTGTGGAATAGGGGAGTGTGTAGGAGAACATACGGAAGAGAGAAATAATGACAGGTAAGGATTATATGAGGGAGAAGTGGTGGAGATGGAAGGGAATGGTAAAAGAACATGTGGATAAGGAATATAGGAAGACTATTCGAGTGGGGAAGAGGACTAGAAGACAGAGAAAAACTGGGCTTAACATACTGGAAAAAAAAAGAACATGCAAAATAGAAAATAAACCAGTTTCATTATAGTACAGTTTATACATCCGCTTTAAGTACAACCTAAGATATCTCCTCCTGGCTGGTCATAACCATACACGGTGTACAGGGAAATCAACTAAATCATAAGGAAGACGGGAATAAGATGAAAATATTTCTTCGAAACTCGTAGTATTCGCCTTCTGGGCTGGTCGATAAATAGGTACATGGTTTAGGCTGATGTGTGTGTGTGTGTGTGTGTATGTGTATGTGTGTGTGTGTGTATACGAGTAAAGACGTGGCACATATATACGGAGCAACACGAGTGTAAAACTCTTTCTCCTTGTAACACATACACATTGGCGCACTGGGTAGCGTTGCGACACACAACACTTACACCGACATGTGCGTAAATACAAAGATACGTGTATCTGCGTGTGCGTGTATATGTCCGTGTGTGTAAGTATTTGCTGGCGCGCATATATGTTGGTATGTGTGTACATATGAAAATACCTAGTACATATATGAATATTCATACATAAACAAATATAAGCTTATATAGAGCAGAACATACGTAGTTACTGTCAAATTCTATCGAGAGAGAGAGAGAGAGAGAGAGAGAGAGAGAGAGAGAGATACAACAATATTATCTGATTCCATTGGTATCCAGCATAAAGTTCCCCGAGTCTTGGATAAGAACTTACCAAGGGAAAATGAACAGCGGTCTATGTAAATAGATTCCGAACGGGGCGCCCCCGAGGGGTTCCGAACGTGTATCCTACATGTGTTCTCTTGGAATTGGATCCTTTGTTTTTATGGAAACGGATCTGGGATGTGGTGCTTATTGAATTTGTATACGTTACTGATGCCTTGTTTGGATGCTGTCTGTTTAACCCACCTTACAAAAGGCCTATTTCTAACTTAGAATACTTTTGTTATTTGATCAGTTTTGATCAGTAAAAGGAAGGGAAAATTATTTTACATTAGGCTATAGATTATATCAAATTTCTACTTTAAACAAATATTTCACAGATTAAAGATCTACAATAAATGGGACATAAGTATGTGTAAAATATATTTCCTATACCGGAATATTATAGTGAGCAACATTTTTATTCTAATTCCATTCCTTTTGACTTCCGCTTATGCTTTTTAGACTTCCGTTTCCCTTATCCTCACCAAGGGCCACAAATGTTTATGGTCTTTGTTTAGTCTTAAAAATTTTCCCTCAAACTCCTTAAGACATTTCGTTTATCTTTCTGTTGGTGGGTATAACTTGACGCTGACGGCTTTAATTACTTTAATATTCGATAAGCCTTAAGCCGCAATAAGCAACTAACAAACACCTACTGCCATTGTCTGTGTGGCATTAGAAACATCCTGGAACATCTGAAGGTATTGATATTTTTCGAACGGTGGTTCGAAAATGCCACTAACGGCCTTCATGACACACGAAGTCGGTCGAAGCTCAAGTGACTAACCTAACCTAACCTAACCTTTATCCTCAGCACGTCGTCAGATCATCTGTCCACGACAATAATGAATCTCAAAAAATAAACTCTCACCTGTATAATCCCAGGCAGAAGTAATGTACAATACCAAACATTGCACCTGTAATGATCAAGGTTTTGATATACAGTTTTGCCGTGTTCATAGCGGTAACCAGTCACAGCTAACCCGATGCTTCAGAAACAGCCATTCAACACCGGGGCAGCTGATGGCCTGCACTAAGGCTGAGTGGGAACGAAGCCTCGTCCAACCGCAGCTCCAGGCACTGACTGAGGAGGAGGATGATGGCCGGACGCATTACTGAACTGTCAAGCATTGAATTCAACAATGCATTGTGTGGGCTCTACAGTTATCCTCTATATGTGAAGCAAATATATACCTTGCCTATATAACGATGGACTGTTCTGGCAGAGTTATACAAGCGCCGAACACAACACGTTATATGGGTATAATTTCCATGAATCAATGTGGGGCCGAGGCTGACAGCGAGTATGAGTTCGGGGCCACTTACAGCAGATGGGATACATCAGCATACGCAGGTTACGGAGGAATGGTTACTTGATATGAAAGCATGGAGGCGGTGTTGACCCAAGAAATTAGCGCATCCTCCCCCGTCCCTGTCCCAGGCGTGGGGGGGGGGGGGGGGGGTTGTCCCTCTCCGTCTCCTTACGTCACACCACCCGCACAACCACCACCACCATCCACCACTTAGCACATTAAAGCCAGTAAATAATCTTATATCTTATGAACCTTAAAGTTGCCTCTGAGCAAACATGGGATAACAGTATTCACAGAGGTAACATGATGTGCTAACAAACACGACAGTATCATGGTGATGGTGGGATAACTTTCACTAACTGGCAAACCTATCTTCCCCCTCCCCCCCCTTACTCCCCTATCCCTCGGCGTCGTTGTCTCCTGACGTCACACCACCACCTCGGCAAACAGCCAGAGTCCAGTATATAGTAGAATAGAGAGGACAGATAATTTGATAATCTTAACGAAAACTATCACCAAACAGTTACCATCAGTATTTAGAGGAAGGCTGGTTACTTAACACCTCAGCCTGGCCACAATCAAGGGGCTGTTATTTGGAAATTCAGTTCATATGCCACAGTGGAAACAAACACATTGTTGCCACATCTTAAAAAACACACCAACCTATGCATAAGGTGGAAATGTGAGCAACTGTACCTTCAGATAGGTCCTGGGTAACACCAAGACTATCTCATACAAATTGGTCCTGGGATATATATATATATATATATATATATATATATATATATATATATATATATATATATATATAAATATATATATATATATATATATATATATATATATATATATATATATATATATATATACTTGCTTTCCTCGCCTTACTTAAGTATGGACAGTAATAAGTACAATCGAGGAAAAATCCCCGCTTGGCTCATTCCAGTTATCCTCTTAGTAAGTGATATAGGAGAAATGATTGCCAGCCTCCTCCTGCTGCGGTTAAGTTCTGGGACACGCCTGTCCGAAGCTCTTCCAGCTCTCTGTCTCAACTCAGAGTGTGTGATCCAGTCTGGTCGAACCTGTACCGAGACCTTTGTCTGGACGGGCAAAGACAGGGTTGGGGGACATGCCTGATTGAAGCTGTACCGAATCCTCTGTCTCCTCAACATGCAAAGAAATTTCGAGCGTGAGAAACGCCTGGTCGAAGCTGTGCCGAGCCCTCAGAGTCGACCAGTAGAGAGGGAGATCACAGCGATACTTCGACCAAAACAATCATCGGAACGTTGCGTCGGAACTTCAAACTTGTCCCAAACTTTAGCCCAGGAGTGTACACCACTGCTTAGTTCTCAGTCTACTTACACTGGCTTCAAGCATAATAATCAGTAACCCCAACTACCTATTGTCTCCATGGTACACAACTCAAATGTTTCTGATGAAGAAATTAGAATAAACTGCAACTGGGATACATTACGCCGGGCCAGAGGCGGTTCGAACAAGGTTTGAATTGATGTCTCGTGAATAGACGGTGACGGTGCTGCTGTGTTTTCACAGCATTAAGTTCGTTTGATAATCTGACAATTGTGATTTAGTTGATAATAACACTGCATGCAACTTGAACCATGATCTCAAAATGAAACTTTCAAACAATGTGAAAATTATCTGTATAATTTGGTATGGAATCAAATGCTATGAATAATTACGTGTAACCGAAATGTTCCTGACCGAAATATTAGAACATTAATGAGGGATACAAAGCCAAAGCAGAGATTTGATGTTTTCATTGGCATGTAGAATCTAAGGACGGTAGCTTGAATACCTAATTGCGTGATAACGACTTTATTTGCACACGCTCTTTCAGTAATTTCACATCATCTGTTATGCAGGCTAGTCATGCGCCTACAACACGCAGGAATATATATATATATATATATATATATATATATATATATATATATATATATATATATATATATATATATATATTTTTTTTTTTTTTTTTTTTATACTTTGTCGCTGTCTCCCGCGTTTGCGAGGTAGCGCAAGGAAACAGACGAAAGAAATGGCCCAACCCCCCCCCCCCCCATACACATGTATATACATACGTCCACACACGCAAATATACATACCTACACAGCTTTCCATGGTTTACCCCAGACGCTTCACATGTCTTGATTCAATCCACTGACAGCACGTCAACCCCGGTATACCACATTGCTCCAATTCACTCTATTCCTTGCCCTCCTTTCACCCTCCTGCAAGTTCAGGCCCCGATCACACAAAATCTTTTTCACTCCATCTTTCCACCTCCAATTTGGTCTCCCTCTTCTCCTCGTTCCCTCCACCTCCGACACATATATCCTCTTGGTCAACCTTTCCTCACTCATTCTCTCCATGTGCCCAAACCATTTCAAAACACCCTCTTCTGCTCTCTCAACCACGCTCTTTTTATTTCCACACATCTCTCTCACCCTTACGTTACTTACTCGATCAAACCACCTCACACCACACATTGTCCTCAGACATCTCATTTCCAGCACATCCATCCTCCTGCGCACAACTCTATCCATAGCCCACGCCTCGCAACCATACAACATTGTTGGAACCACTATTCCTTCAAACATACCCATTTTTGCTTTCCGAGATAATGTTCTCGACTTCCACACATTCTTCAAGGCTCCCAGAATTTTCGCCCCCTCCCCCACCCTATGATCCACTTCCGCTTCCATGGTTCCATCCGCTGCCAGATCCACTCCCAGATATCTAAAACACTATATATATATATATATATATATATATATATATATATATATATATATATATATATATATATATATATAAACATTCGCTACTTGGACATCGAATTAACAATAAGTCTCAAAATCGGTTGCGCGTAACTCCCAGTCTTCCACATACTAGTCGTCAGGTATAGTCCCCACAGCCTCCTATCAGCACCAGTTGCACAGCATTTTATCTTGCCTTAAATAAAACACATGTGTAGCAGACCAGTTGGCCCCCAACGCCCATGCAAGTACTACCGGGGGAGACGTTAAGGGTTTCTTCATTCTCCTAATGATGGTTCTCCTCCCTGTCCACACTCACACTGATGTCTGCTAGGTATTCTTACCTCCACACTACTCAACAACTTCAGCTGTTATCCTATCTCTATCTATCTCTCTCCTGTTATCCTATCGCTATCAAAGTTTCAGTTTCTAATGTAATTTTCTCCCCTTCAACACATCACTATTAAAGTTTCAATTTTTAATGTAATTTTCTCCCCTTCAACATATCACTATTAAAGTTTCAATTTCTAATGTAATTCTTTCCTACATATCACTATTAATGTTTCAATTTCTTATGTAATCTTTTCCTCTTTTACATATCACTATGCTTCAGTTTCCAATGTAATTTTTTCCTCCTCTACCTATTACTATTAAAGTTTCAATTTCTAGTGTAATAAAGTCACTACACTAAATCACATACCACCTACATCCAACATAACAAAGTACTAATTTCACTTTCCTTTCGTTTACGGCAATTGTCGTTCTGTCACAAGTTCAGGTACGAAAGTAACGTGCATGTATCACCTGCTCCATCATGGTTACAGTGTCACGTCAAAAGACACAGTTCTTAACATCGTGAAATTGATATTACGTTCCGAAACTTTAAAATGAGAGGATAATTAGCCAACGAAATGTGACAAGTTTGCAGGTGTCGCCATTGTGTGACTGCGAAAAGTTTACATTCAAACTGAAAAATGTGTTATGTTTTCTATTTTCATTTTGATATATATAGTTTGAGAATGATAATATTCAGGACTGTTTATGGGTCAACGGGATACAGTGAAAAGCCATTTAGCAAATTAAAAAGCCAAGGTAGAAGACGGATATTTCTTTTAACCAATCACAGTTCAATACTCAAATCGTCATGCTAGTTACCGTTTCCATATCGTCCTAAACGGTTACAACTACGGGCAGGATCGCTATTCCTCCTCAGTTCTTAACCCCTGACCATGAAGGTACGACCCCTGAGCGCGCGACTCCTTTGTATCAAGAGTACGATTCTTGCGCATGATGGTCCAAACCTAACCTAACCACCAACGGTCATTCTCTTATATCCCCAGGCCCATAGGGACTAAAATCTTACCAAATTTATCCAGCTGTCCGTCCTCAACCTCCTGGCGCCCGTCACACGGACGCCTCGTCTTTGATAACAGCATCTACAAGATATGTCTTCACTCGTCCTTCTTCCCGGCGTTAATCACTGTCACACACTAACAGTAGAAACACTCCAAACCCAACGATACCGGCCGGGCAACTGTGCCCGCCTTACCCGATTCCCGTTTTTTATCACTTTTCCCGATGATAAAAAAAACGTCCGTCCGGTTGAGAGGTAAACTTGTACAAATTAACTATTCGTCAAAACTAGAGTTACTTAGCGTTGGTTTTTGATTCTAGAGGAACGAACTGATTTCCTCAATCAAATTTATCACAAGTTTACAACAAATTGCTCGTCATAGAAAATAATCAGGACATGTGAACTAGTCAGGGGAAATTAGGCTGGCTGTGGATAGTGGGCTCTGGTGTCGATACATTATATCCAACAGCTTGGGAGTGTATGTGGAAGAATTAGTGTCATTTCTTGGGTTGCTCCTGGCGCTACCTTCTACGCGGAAAATAGCGAACTAGTTTGAAGATACAATTCTCACAACCAATCAGCTAGTTCTCTGCACAGATGCTGAAGCAGACGACTTTCCTCTGAAAATTCATATCTCAGGTGGAGCTGTATCATCACTGACCCATCGCATTTTTCAAAAATTTCGTTTTGTTTTACTTAATCTAGTTTCCTATTATCAAGAGAAATCCCGATATCAGCGTTTATTTCGCCGATAGTATTCTATTCTATGGTACTTAACCAACTCATTATTATGACAGGTGCTTTTACATTCGTCTATTTTTTTTTCTGTACGTTGAATAATTCATAAAGAAAATGTAATTAAATGTAACATGAGAGCGGAACTAAAACATCACACGTGCTTCCTACTTCCCTTACATCTCCTTTTTATAACCTTTTAAATTCTTCCATTTCCTTATCTTCCAATTTGTCCCACCAGACAAGTCTTACTTCTGACTAACTACAATAATAACCATCGGTCTGACGTGGTCCAGTCCTAGGGAAAGACGTGGCGAATTTAACAACATAAATTGACTATTATTGTGAATAGTATTTTGAAGGGACTTTCGACTAAACTGAGCGGCTGAATTTTACAATAAACTGTTTCCAATTTGGGAGTTTATTATCGAAAACCATATTATTTTGTAAACCCTTAAATGCATGGCATGGGTCACATATGACCCATCTCTCGCATTAATTGTGAAAAGCTGATGATAAAATGTTTTTTGGTGGGATCATACTTTGTCAATTCCTCAATTAACCTTTCACTGAATTCAAATGGGCAATAGCAGTAAACATGACAACAAACATCAGTTGACCCAAGCAAGCGCAGTCATGCTGACATGCAGCCATGCTGACGTGCAGCTATGCTGATTGTGTACAGCCATTTGTGAGCACAGATGTGCCTGGCCAACAGACAACAGGATCAACGATTGTGTGGTTCACCGCAAGTATCCTGAGGCCCGCAGGAAGGATAAGCCAGTCGTCAGGGAACCATGTGAAGTTAGGAGAGAGTTTAGAAAGTGACAGTTATACAGTGTCCGAAGAACCAAATAAAATGAGAAGAAAAAGCTGAGAAAAGACAATCATACAATGTCTGAGAACTTCGTAAAGTTAGAAGAAAGAGCTTACAAAGGAACAATTACACAGCTTCTAAAGAACTAAATAAACTGAGAAGAAAGAGTTTAGAGGAAAAAAATATACAAAGTGTAGAGACGATAATGCAAGACAATGGTATGACCGCCTGAGGTCGAGCCGGCACAAGTTCGAATCCTGGTCTGTCCACAGTCAAACCACCTCTTCATCTTCATCTAGGGGGTAGTCGAAAAAAAGGTAACTGTCTTAGGCTATGTGTGTATAAAGCGTAAATGAGACGACCTTGATTAGGGCATCCAGTTACCCATACCGTCTCAGCTACAAGGGAGGGAGAAATGAAAGGCATCTCATGTTATAAATGTTGCCAAGTGCTGCAAGACTTTCAACCCTGTCCTCCCCGCTGCTCGGCCAAGGCCACCACTCCCACACCCCTGACCACCTGCGTCTACCCCTAGCCTCAACTAATTACCCATTCTATCGACCAACCCCTGACGGTGGATGAACATCAAGGATGACAGTGGACCGACTGCCGTGACCATGATTCCAACCTATGCGCTCGACCCTGGGCGGCCCGTGAATGCGTCACGGTCAAGAACGCTACTCGCTACACCATGGGGGTCCCGTTTCTTACCCATCCTCACCCCGCTGCATCGGGGATATGTGGACCGGTGTTCTGAGGTGTGATGTGTCAGTAACCTGACCGAGCTGGTGAGAGCTCCAGGCTGTCATATCGGTCAAAATCTCCATAGAAAATAGATGGCGTTTCTAGGAATCTCGTAAATGTAAAAGACGTCGAGTTAGCAGTACTTAGAAACGCCAAAATCCCATAACTTGTGCAAAATGCCATAGATCTATCTGCTCTAAACCATGAAAATCAACGAAAATGGTCAAAATCTGAATTCTGCCGTAAACAACAGGAAATTTTCGTCGTTGCGTTTCCTTTGCTTTTACAGGAGAAATGTGAAATAATTTCTCTGAAGTACTCTCTATTTGTCAAAAGTGATTCTATTCTATTTAATAAGAAATTTAATGCTTAATAAGTAAGTTGTACATTATTGCATCAACTGCACCCACGTTTCCACGTTATGCAATACTGAATGTGGAATATCTTACGCGGTCAAGGGTTAACATCTTTGCCTGACGTGCGCGTGACTTAATGAATACTATTGTTGCTTAAACGGCCGCCAGCGGGGTAAGATCACTAGTTTAGCGACTTCTGCTGTTGGGTCCGCGGGACGAGAAGTTCTACATCTTCACCTTCCAGAATCTTCATAGAAGCGAGTACGTCATGATTATACAGGGCGAGCGCCGGTAGTGACACTAAGGTGTGCGATTATGAAGCAACGTTAGCTTGCCCAGCTAACACACTCTGTCATCGATAATTCGTCGAAAAGAAAGTAGAATACTTCAACTTTGATGGTAAGATGAAACCGTGAACAATTTCCCGGTTAATTTGCGACTGCATATACCTACATTTCGTCCCTTGAACAATGGTTATTGTTGTTGTTATACAATGGTGAACGACTACAACTCTGACTGTCCAAATCGACTTCACACACACACACACACACACACACACACACACACACACACACACACAACAAGAACCATCATCTTGGTCTAGGAAAAGCAACACCGCACTTATCAGTTGGTATGTTTCTCGGTATTTAATAATGGCTCAGTTCACATGGAGGGCGTTTTCATAAAAACATTCGATGAGTCTGAATAAAACCTTTTAATGTCCGAATAAAAAAAATGTCATTACTGAGAGTGGTCTGAGTATACTTCATGAGTAAGTTTTGCTTCGTTCTCTTCCTGGAAGACTCCGCAGACCAAACCTTGCAGGGGACCGCACAAAAACAACCTATAGTAACATTGTTTTTTTTATGATAATAGTCCTTCAACATGATACTATTCAGGCAAACACAAGAAAGACCTGATGGTTCAAAAACGTGATGTGCGTTTTTTTTTTTTTTCATAGTTACTGAAGGCGAACCTGAAAAACGAAAACTACCAAAAGAATCCTTCATATTCTCAACAGAACTATATGGCATCCAGGAGGCGCTTCGACTGAGAAATCCTTCTGTTCCAATTCCCAGAGTGTACTCTAACTATGCTCCAATGTAACTCAGTTCAAGTAGTCCAAGACTGTATTGTAATCCATTCAAAACACCAGAATTCTATTGTTGTCCTGACATGTTGGTATCCGAAGAAATGAAATATGCTGTGGTCATATCAGTTATATCTAACAATCTATTTACGAGAGTTACACCTCATAACGATTCTATGAGCTGAACAGATGGTTACGATAGTTGTAAATGGCAAGGCAGATGGACGTGGAAGAACAAAAGAATAAACAAATCCTCTATTAATAGTAGCAGTCATTTTGAGACAATTCTCTCTCGATTAACTGAGGATTAGTTAATACTATGTTGATCCATGGTCACTTAATGGTGAAAGAACCAACTGCAAGTGCAATATTACCTTGGGACATGTACTGACGGAAAGCTAGAAATATAAAGGACACAAATTTAGAACATAAGAAACACTATAAACTTTTCACGTTGCTACGGAGGCGCAAATAATTTCAGCCTTGGAATTTGATCAAGTCTATTCTTAAACTTATTTATGGTACTGCTTTCCACCACTGCATTTGTTAAATCGTTCCATAGCTTAACAATCCAGTTGAAGAAAAAGTACTTCGCTTCATTCAATGTAAAACGTTTGCCCACGAGTCTGTAACCATTATTACGAGTGAAATCAGACGAATCTATTCCTAAGTAGCTCGTTAGATCGAGATCATCGTACCCTTTGATAATTTTGAATGCCCATACAGGGATCATCTCTTAACCTTCTCCTTTCTGAGCTAAAAAGATTTCAGTCCTTTAGTTGGATGTCACAGGAATTGTTTCTCAGTCCGAAAAATCATCTTGGTAGCTCCCCTCTGTAATCTTTCTATTCTTCTATGTCTCTTTTTCAAGTCTGGTGACCAAAACTTTACAGAATATTCAAGGTGGAAGACGCATCAACACCATGTAAATAATAATTATTAGGATTATTTCCATGGATTTCTTACTTTATTTGTTTATTTCTTCTTAAATTTAGTAGCCCTACCTAAAACCTAATAATCTTGTTCGTCTCGCTTAAACTTGCTTCTGTGAACTGCTTTCTTAGCTTTAGTTCACCAGAGATGATTACAACCACGCCTTCACGTATCTTTTGCAGTTCAACAGAATTCATACTTTAGCTCGCCTCTTTCATTTTTACTACCGACATGTAAACCTTCGCACTTACTGATATCTAAAATTTACTTGTCACCTGTCGGCCCAGTCTATCAGTTTGTCTGTGAACGTCTGAAGCGCAGACGTTCAATTTCTGTTGCAGGTTTCAATGTATTTCCCAATTCAGATATTCATCTAATTTCGATATCTTACAGTGCAGCATATCATCAATAACATTAACATATATGAACAAGAGAACCAATCCTCAGGCTGATCCTTAAGGCAAACCACTTGTTAAGTTTAACCATGCTGAGCCTTGACCATTAATCACAACTCTCTTTACGGTCAGTCAACCCATTTCCTGATCACCAAAGTACAACCTCTTCTGGACCACGTGACTCAACATTAGTTAATAACCTTCGATGTGGCAATTTACTGGATTTTTTTCTTTTTATAACAGATAACAACAACAGCTTTACTTTCATAAGATATATTGATTATATCATTACAAAAACCAATCGTTTTTTTTTTTTGTCAGACATGAACGAAGGAGGAGGGAGTCTTATTGTACTCATTTGTGAATGTTGGCATATCACGCTTTTTTACGATTCTTCTATTCCTATGTCTAATTGGTCGATAAATAAAATGCAGATAAATTTGTCAATATACTTAATGTAAAATAAGAATTACATCCTTTTACATCGCAGAGCTTTAACTTATTAGTTGAGCGTTAAGTTCCAACTTACTTGATAGAAACAGTCCAAGTTTAAACTTCGAAGTCAATTCACAGAAACTGTCCAAATCTAAAGTTCAGTACCACTAAACAGAGTTCCAGAGTGACGTTCTATATCACTTGATAAATTACAGTTCAAGTGTGGAGTTCTATCCCACTTGATAGGATCAATCTAAACTTAAGAGATTCGATCCTGCTTAATGGGAACAGTCCAAGCTTAAAGATGCTATCCTCCTTAATTGGAAGAATCCAATATTAAAGACTCTACCTTACTGATACGTACAGTTCAAGCTTAACAGTTCCTCCTAGAAACAGATCAAGCTTAAAGATTCTATCCTTCTCAACAAGAATAATCCAAGCTTAAAGATTCTGTCTTACTTGATGGGAACTGCTCAAGCTTAAAGATTCTATCCAAGATGATATGAACACTCTACACTTAAAGATTCTATCTTCCATGATAGAAAGCGCCCAAGTTTAAAGATTCTATCCAAAGTGATAGGAACATTCCAAGCTTAAAGATTCTATCCAAACGTGATATGAACTGCCTAAGCTTAAAACTCTATGCAACGTGATATGAACAGTTCAAGCTTAAAGACTCTGTCCTCCTTAATGGGAACAGTCTCAGCTTAAAAGATTCTACCATACTTGAGAGGAACACTCCAAGCTTGAGCATTATATCTTACGTGATATGAACCATCCAAGCTTCAACATTCTATCTTTCACAATAGGAACACTCCAAGATGAAAGATTTTGTCCACCATAATGGGAAAAATCCAAGCTTATACAGTCTATCTCATTTCATAGGAACAGCTCAACCTTAGATATCCTATCCTACTTCACAGGCAACAATCCAAGCTTTAGGATTCTATGTGTCATGAACAGTTCAAGCTTAAAGATTCTATCCTACGTAACATGAGGAATCCGTGGTTAAAGATTACTATACTCCACCTTGATAGAACAGAGCTGGGTAAAGAATATTCTATTCTACGTGATATACACACTTAACAGTTTCTATCCTACTTGACAGTAACAGCTCAAGCTTATATATTCCATCCTCCTTAATAGGGACAGTTTAAAAATACCGAGAAAAAGATCCCTCTTTTCTACTATATCATTCAAGGACAATTTCGTTGAGCAGTTTAGGTCAGTTACACCTCGGTGCTACTCACATACCCTTACCATCCTGTTCACCTTTTATCATTAACATTCATAATGCTCCTCTGCATCATTCATGAGAGTATAAAAGGAGTACGACTCCCTCGGAAGAAATTATTAGAGATGTCCTACCTATAATACTGTGAGCTACTGACTTTAAAAGAATAAACTTTACGTACGGTTTCTGCTTTAAGACGAAGCCGTGGTTTTAGTATACAATATATATATATATATATATATATATATATATATATATATATATATATATATATATATATATATATATATATTGTGCTTAATCGCCGTCTCCCGCGTAAGCGAGGTAGCGCAAGGAAAAAGACGAAAGGCCCAACACATACACATGTATATACATCAACGCCCACACACGCACGTATACATACCTATATATATATATATATATATATATATATATATATATATATATATATATATATATATATATTTATATATATATATATATATATATATATATATATATATATATATATTGTTCGAAAGGAAGTTTTAAAAAAGTTATTACTACTACTATAACAACAAAAACAACAACAACTAATGATCTAATGATAATAGTAATGATAATAACAATAATAATAATAATGATAATAATAACAATGACGATGATAATAATAATAATAATAATAATAATAATAATAATAATAATAATAATAATAATGATAATAATAATGATAAATAATAATAACAATAATAATTAATAACAATAATAATAATAATAATGATAATAATAATGATAAACAGCTAAATTGCTTAGCGTTAGCTTGACATGACACGAGTCAACAAGATAAGGTAAATATAAAATGTGTGAAGATGAAGACAGACGCAACGATGCAAGACCACGAGAGAGCTTCCAGTGGGATTGTGGCAACCAGAATAATCAATGGTTTGCGTTGCAGGAAAGAATATAACAAATATCTTATATTAAGATTACAGAATAAAAGACATATGAAAAATATAAATAAAATACTATATTTTTCTGTACGTAACACGTAATACGATTATAACACCACGTACGTAACAATGAAGGATGTTGATGTAACTTACTAGCATTACTTTGTTACTATGATTACAAAAAATGTTGCTTTGTTTTCGGTATCTACTTTTGCTTTGGTACGGCGACTTCAAGTTATATGTATTGTAACACAGTAAATCTACTTTTGTCTTAGCACTGCGACTTGGAGTTAGATCTATAGTAACACAGTAAATCTACCAAGAAAATATGTTAAATTCCTTACTCTGTTGTTGCGAGCGTTGCATTTGTTGCTGCTGGTGGGTGGGTGAAAAAACTGGTTGTCGTATTAGTGAATTCCTGCCCCGTCGTCACACATCCACCTCCCCACCAACATTTAATGACACGTCCGGAAAATCATAAAGCAAAGAAGTAAATGTAAATTTTCTCAGAAAAATGTTACGTGATTAAAAGTTGTCCTAAGATGAACCGGCCGAGCAAGAAGCGTACATCTACATACAATGACTTGCTCTACTTAAGTAGATTAACAAAGTTTATCTACTTCGTCACTTAACTGTTTAGCATCTACCAAGAAGGAGAAATGCTCCCCTATGACGTAGCTGTCTATATAATGGAGCGAGAAAAATATCTAAGCTTGAATTTGTCAAATTTTGAGGAAAAATTAAGTGATTATGATGTATATATATCATTCAAACATTTCTGTGTATAAAATCAAACTCTTCCTCAACTTTATAAGTGGGTTTCTTAGCTCTCTCTCCCTCTTATGTTTACTAAGCCAGAAGTAGTACATCCCTTCGCAAGCATGTTACTTGCGTTAAGTGACCAGATTGTCTAATGTCAAAAGCCGGACATCATCTAAGTAATTAGATGATGAAATACAAGGGTCTGTTACTAGGAGTGTGAGAGATCGAGACAGAATATAAGCAGTCCTCCATAAATTCAATACATCACTGTTACTGTCAACCCTACATACCCTACCCTCAACAAGGCTGTCAGCAAATGGAAGAATTTTGAAAGTCATTAAAGTTAATACAAGGAAAATGGTAAAAGGGTGATCAGTCTACCTACCTATTATTATCATTATCATCATCATTATTATTGTAATTATTATTACTATCATGATTATCATTATTATTATTACTACTATCATTATCATCATCATTATCATTCTGGCTTTTAGTTTTGTTTGGATGATGGTGTTTGTTCGTGTGGGTTTTCCTTTACTCGTGGTCGCATTACATTTCGTGTATTGGTAATATTTTCTATCTTATCTTTTTATCTTTCGCTGCTGTACTGACGAGTTAAGCCCTGATTTACTTTCAGGCTTTTCGTCTAGGAATTGCGAATTCAAATCATTTCTTCTTACTGTGTCTCACACAGAACTGAGTCTTTTTGGTTTTAAAATATCCCTCGATGTTACTGACTCTCTTATGGTAACGTAATAGTTTGTGGTAGTACATCATCCTGTGTCTGGGGGCTGTTCGTTGGTTATGTGCAGGTGACAGGGGGGTTCCTCTTTGGTCTTTCTTCTTATTACTTTCTTTCGGATGGATTGGATATTTTGCTGGTCAGTGGGGCTTACTGTGTGAGGTGGAACGGGTTAGGTTTTCTTAATGATGCTGTATATATATAGGTGGATTTAAACGTCTTCATTCAACTGTCCGAATCTTTTGAGTCTTATGAATTCATTCGCTACTCTCATATTTGCCCTTTAATGACCAGTTACTCCGCTCCTTTGACGTATAAGTTCCGACATCTTTTCGTCTTTATTGTGCCTTCGTTGTACGTAATCTGTAGTGACTGGGTTCAGGTTCTAATCTTACGGATGTGAATTATTAGAAATTTTTCTTCATTTCCATTTTGTTTCCGTATCTTTTCGTATTGATTACTGGTTTCATTATCCTTCCTGTCATTATTTCTTGATCATATTTACTCGTATATCTGACTCTTTGCCCACCGTCTCCATGCACGCTCGGACAGGTAATTCCGTTGTGTATGATGTAGGCGATAATATACTTCCCTGGGGAACTCCACATTTTTTTTTCTTGTTACAATATGACAAAATAATAAAGCGACACCAAACTTTATCAAAAACTTTTGATACTTCTATTAGGATGATATTGCATTATTCTCGGTTCTGTAGTGCAATTCTTGTCTATCCATATGTAAAGGCAACTTCTGTTTTTCCTGGATCCGTGTTGCCTCTCGCTACATTTTCTTTCTTCTTCAAGCTGATCAAGGAAGCTTTTGTTTATCGTTTTTTCCCAATATTTTGCCGTCTGTTTCCAAGAGAGAGAGAGAGAGAGAGAGAGAGAGAGAGAGAGAGAGAGAGATTGGCCTGCAGTTTACCATTTGTGTTGGCGATTTTTCCTTCTTTGGGTGTGAGTCTAATCGTAGCAATCTTCAGAAATTTTGGTGGAAAGTATTTTTGAAGCCAGTGATGTGTTAAGGAGGCGAATCAAGTGCTCTATCATACTTCTGGGTACGTTTTCGCATTGCTGTTTCATCTGGTTATCCTGTGTCCTGCGACTTTAGTTTTGAGCATGTTGATCACTGTACGCCTGCCTTGGTCAAAAAGGTGTGGTTGGGTGAGATTCGAAGGAGAGTCGGTCGGGATCAATTTTGGCTGAGGGGTGGAATTCCTGGAGTTCGTCCGCAAGGTATTGTAAAACCATTGCTTCGATAACTGGGCAGATATTTGAGTTCTCTTCCGTGGAGGTTCTAAATATGTTTTTCCCCAGAATCTTCGGAAATTTTTGTTCCTGTTCTTCTGCGTCGTGCGATTTTTGTCCAATCAAGTCCAAGATGTGGGGAGATTGTATTCTGTCATTTCCGAAGAGTCTTGCATTTTCTTTTTTCCGGGGGAATTCATACCTTTAAAATTGTGTTATATTCGTGAAATAGGTTCTGTCCATGTTTCCTGGTATTCGGTTTTATTCAGTGCTGCACTTTTTGACGAGTTCGTATCATATTGTCCTGAGCAGCTGTCTGTGTATTTTTCTGTCTATGCTTACTGTGGAATGAGCTGTGGCAGGTGGCCGCGTCTGGTTTGCAGGATCTCAATTTCCTTCGTCATTTTGAGGCTGTGGGAGGGTTCTCTACTCTGGTGTGTGGTTGTGCATCTGACGTTATTATTCTGCCAGACCAGTCTCCCACTGTCCTGTCTGTGTGAGCCTGGCTCTTCATTAATAAGGTTTTCGCAAATGAAATCTTGAAACTCAGTTTTAAAACTAAACTAGTCCGCACGGCTGGAGCCTAGCCTGGCCTGGATATGGAACAAAATTGAAAATGTTGATGGTGTTGTTCACTGTCCCTTCTTTTGCTAGCAGATGATGTTTGGGAAGGATGATGTCTGGTTTGCCACTCTGTCCTCCTTTAAGAAGTCAAGTCCGAAGTCCATAACATTTTCCCGGCTCGTAAAATGGTAAGAATTGTGTCGCCTACTGCAGTGTTATATCCATGCTCCAGTACAATGTGACGAGCATTCAGAACTCCCTGAAAGCACGCCAGTATGTATCGTCTTTCTACTGTACGTACATTCATGATGTCAGCTTGAGGCAGATCTGGACACTTAGGGTGGGAGGGATTCTGTGGCTTCGATGGCTCTGGTATTTGTAAAGGCTGATACCGTAACATTTTTTCTCGTAGTTGTCAAATAAATGTGCTTGGTACTTCTTTATATTGCTAACGTAACTCCACTAAATGACATTTACTTATTTCATGGCAATGTTACATCTAAGGTATTACTTTCCCCATTATCATGTGCTTCACTTTTGCATCCTTAGCTCCCGATCTTGTAAGACTTGAGCGGATTCTCTTCAATGTCGTCGCATTAAATTTACCCTTTAGTTCTCTGGTAGAGAAGTAACCCTTTATTTTTGGTTGTTGTACTTTGAGGTTATCTATCCTTGAATTTACATGAGGGTATATTGTTTTTCCTTCCTTTAATTCGTTGATACAATCTTTCTGCCGACACTCTGGGTGATGACGTGGCTGAGTAAGAGGTGATGCCTGCCACCTCGACCTCCTGCCTGGGGTCCGTTTGTCCGGTTTGGGAAAGCAGTGGGGCTCTCGGCACCGAGAAGGAGAGGACCATCCAGCGTTGTCTTGGCTGAGGATACATCCTTCGTGTCTGGGTGTTTGGTTCTGGTCCTGACGGGGTCTGCAAGTCCTCCATTTCGTCCTCCTCGAGTGGTTCGGACGTGTCTGGATCAACACACGGGAGCCGTGGACTTGTCAGTGGCAAGCTGCTTCCCATCTGCCACAACTCGGAGTGTCCCTGCAGTAAGGAGTGTCGTTCAGGTACTTCATGTCAAGAAGGATACACATTGACAGTCGCTCTCTGGAGGCTGACATCACGAAACTGCCAGGGTTGGCGATATTGGAAAGACACACTTTGTTAATTGTGGATATAATTTCTAAAAACATCTGGTTCGGTAGGTTAAATGTGGTCTTCAACTTTGTTAAACCTTTTCTCACTTGCAGAGTTGTGTAGTTTCCGGCTGGACTTTACTTACAGCCACAAATGTCGTGTCCTAGGCTTCAGAAGATTTCTGTTCAACTCGATCGTCTTCTACTTCGGATAATTTCTTTTCCTCCAGGACATCCGGCAGCTAGAATGGCTTTTTGACACCGTGGCAGCTTCCTGAGATCTTGCTCGCTACAATGTGGTGATTCTAGACATAATAACTGCGTTTTCTTCGCAGATCCTAGAATCTTTGATT
>NC_092231.1:24610893-24630893 GCF_036320965.1 Panulirus ornatus | reverse complement strand
AGAGAGAGATTGGGTAAGACATGAGAAGGTAGAGAGTTCCAAAGCTTCGAGGTGCAGGAAAGGAAAAAGTTATCAAAACGGCCCACCCTTGAGTTGCCAACGACCATACAGTAGTCATGTGACGCAACAGCTTGTCGAGTATTGCGTAGTCCAGCTAGTGGTGAGGATACACAAGCAGCTAGGTCTCGGGAGCAAAAACCAAAGAAATACCTATAAAAGCGGGGAAAAGAATCAGGTCTTGAAGTTAGCCTGGGACAGTTTATAAGTCGTACCGCTTTCGACTCAACTCTCGCAAGTAAAGAGGCAGAGCTAGAACCACTCCAGATGTAAGAGCAGCACCTCATACAAGGACTGATCGATTCTTTATATAAACAAAGCAACTGTTTGTAAGAAAAGAAATTTCGACTTCTATGAGAGAATGAATGTAGCAGTAATACCAAAAATGCTCACTGAGGTAAGACGTGGAATAACAGAACCGTCGAAGGAGAGAGGAAAGTTATGAGGAATATTAGTTAGAAAAATGGGTAGAAACTGGGTTTTTGGAGGCATTACACACAATCTGATTTCGTTTACCTCCTTGAGGTATCTTCCCAAGTTTGTGTTTACTGAGGAAGTTGTGTCGAGACGAAATGCGGATCGAGTGAGAGAAGGAGCAGCAGAATTGAAGGATATAGATTAATGTAGTGTTGAGTGGCCAGCGTATGAGTGCATCTGGTTATCTGCGGATGAATGTAGATAAATCGTTGACAGGAAGGAGAAAAATCTAGGGAACAGGAGAGAACCTTGAAGGACACCGCTGTTGATGGAGATAGGATGAGAGGCTGATTCACCAACAACCACACGCAGGGAGATCAGCCAGAAAGGAGGTTAGATATGAGGGAGCAAAGTGAGGGAGGGAAGCCAAACTATGGGAGCTGAAATATGAGAACCCAATGCCACAACTTGTTGAAAGCATTGGATATATCAAGAGCAATTTCACGTGATGCCCCCAAATCCTTCAGGATGAAGACCAGACGTTAGTAAGAAAGGAAAGAATATCACCAGTGGATCTCACCTTAAGGTAGCCATACTGGTAGCCAGAGAGAAGACTAAGATTCAAGATGTCTGAGGATATGGGAGTTGAGGAAGGATTCAAAGACACTGGAAATGGTAAGTGTCATGCAACAGAACGATAGTCAGAGGGGTCAGGACAGTCACTCTTCTTAGGGATGGGAAGTATCAAGGCATGTTTCCAAGGAGAGGGAAAAGGTTTGTTTTTTTGAACAGTTTGAACAGAGGAGCAAGCTCAGAAGTACAATCTTTCAGTACACGGGATGTCATCCGGTCCATAAGCCTTACCGGTGTCCAGAGCGAGAAACGCTCTCCGAAAGCTTGAAAACATATTACGGGGAGGGGCATAGCATTAGTGAATTAACTTAGCGTAAAAAGAATGCACCCAGAGAATCTTACCCGAGTGGCAAAGATTACAAAGAGAACGTTGGAAGGAAATCAGAGTTTGTTAAAAAAAGAATCTAAACACACAATTTCTCACTGGTGAAGAAAAACATTAAGGAAATCTTTAGAGAAAAATACAATCATGGAAACTGTCGGTCCATTAGTTAATGAATGTTTGAGTTGTGACAACAAGGACTTGCTTCCTAACTGGATATATATATATATATATATATATATATATATATATATATATATATATATATATATATATATATATATATATATATATTATCCCTGGGGATAGGGGAGAAAGAATACTTCCCACGTATTCCCTGCGTGTCTTAGAAGGCGATAGGGGGGGCTGGAAATCTTTCCCTCCAGTTTTTACTTTTCCAAAAGAAGGAACAGAGAAGGGGGCCAAGTGATGATTTTCTCTCCAAAGCTCAGTCCTCTGTTCTTAACGCTACCTCGCGAAAAAGTAAACCTGTGTACCAAAAGTGACCATACCGAATAGCCACTTGTAAACTAACATACCGACAATACCCAAACCATATAACCAAAAGTAATCCTGCATACCAACATTAGCCTGACCACACAACTAAAAGTAAACCAACATACTAACTTGAACCTGACCACATAACCAAAAATACCCCATCATTTCAAAAGTAACCATACCACATAACCAAAGGTAAACCAACATACCAGAAGTAATCCGGTATACCAGCAGTCACTAGGCAAGATAACCGATTATAAACCAAAATAATCATTGACCAGATCGTGTAACCAAAAGTAAACCAATATAACATTTACCAAAATAAAACCAACATACCAACATGAATTAGAACATATAACCAAAATTAGAACACATAACCAAAATTAGACCAACATACCAACAGTACCCAATCTGCAAATTATACCAGGAAACCAGTATGCTAATGGTGCCAGACCACATAACCAATCCAGATAATAAAAACAGCATCGGTACACCAATATTTAATTCTCACATTAATAGATTATGTGAGAGCATTCCCAGTCACCCAGCCACATCAGGAAGGTGAGCTAAAGTAACAGCAAAAATGCAGAAAAAAAAAACATACATATTCATCTGTCCACATAATCAAAGTATACCAAAGTTTTGATAACAATCCCTCCACAGAACAAAAGTTTATGAAAAGTAAAAGAAAAAAAAAAGAGAGACGTTACATATTCGTAACAAAAGTGCTCCAGAGTATATCAACAACAGCAGGCCAGACTACCAACAAAAACCAATCTGAAACAAAATCCACAACAAAATTTCAAACAAACAATCACCCCTTCTCATAAGCCTCACCCTTCCCTATGAATAGCATGGGGTGAAAATGGGGAGAAGGTTGCTTGGTTGGTTGGCTGGTTGGGAGACCTAGGCAGTAGGGTCGACCTCCTCCAACCACCACAGCAATTCATTCGTACCTCATCCCTCCCCTTCCCGTCCTACTCCCCTCACACCAATCCTCGCTTCCTGAGGATATTTGGTCAACTTGTAATGGGGCCTTAATGGGAGTCTTTTGTTTATTTCTTGGCTCATTTCTGCCGCCATCTCCGACCCTTCCCTCCCCACCCTCCTCCTCCTCTACCCGACACACACACACGCACACACACACACACAAACACACGAACTCGGCAAGATTTCCCCGGGTCTTTTTGATACCACTTCACAAAGTTTTGGCAGAAGGGAAAATGTCTCGTAATGGACGAATTACTGGTGGCAAAAAAAGTAGAAGTAATGTTACAGTACTATATCAGCGTGCTCAGGGGAGAACCGTTGTACTCGGATAACTTATTCTCATAATCACACACACACACACATATATATATATATATATATATATATATATATATATATATATATATATATATATATATATATATATATATTCCATATTACAAAATCTAAGTGGACCTGTTTCAAATATCGTTCTACGTTACTGATTTCTTGTAGTTCATTAACTGATCATGCAATTTTCAGATTACCGAATCCTCTTATGTAAACATTAATGTTTGCAAATAATCTTTTCAGTGAATCAGAATCAAAACGTTTTAACCCCGATGATAACACGTTTCAAATGAACCACGGTAGTGAATTGATGTACACACGGTAAAAATAGTATCTTCCCGAATGGTTCCGAAGAATTTCGAAATGATCAATACGACTCCAGTTGTCTCGGAAAGCGTAAATGTGAGACACATTTCCAAAATATTATGGTTGTCTCACTTTTTGGGTATATCCATCGAAATATGAAATAAGAAATGTCGCTAATGATGGATCATGAAAGCAAGGCTACCAATGCGAAGCCAGACCAATGATCATGTCTCAAAATGCTTGGTCTTTTGTTTTATAATGTTTAGCACAAAAAAGGGGGTGATGCTATTATTCTTTTCTAGTGTGTACATTAATGTTGGAACATCCCTTGAAATTAACCAAGAAATAATTCGCATCGGGAAGACTGTCCGTTGCTCCTCCTCCTTGCGCTTCTCTCAATTATGAGGACGGCCTTGGCAAGTGACATTCTGATCCCATCCTGTAATTCTGAGGATGGTGATTTTCACTTGGGAATTGCTTTAACCCCAACGGGGAGAGAGAGAGAGAGAGAGAGAGAGAGAGAGAGAGAGAGAGAGAGAGAGAGAGAGAGAGAGAGAGAGAGAGAGAGAGAGAGAGAGGACTAGCCAGCTCTCTAATAGCCAAAATAAATCCTCTCCGAGCATTTAATATGGGCAGCCAAGTACTCGACAGAACTAATAGTAAGCATTCCGGGTGTAATGTCGTGCGAACTATCTCAAACACGTGCAATTTAAGTTTCACGCCAGCCTGAATCTTTATATTAGTTTTTGAGTAAATCCATTATCGTTATATACTGGAAGACCTCCAGCCACACCAGCCTTCCTCCCTACCGAACACCATGGTTCTTTAGGCCTCTCTGTCCCGCTGGGGGGGGGGGGGGGGGGGAGAGCGCCAGTGAAATTGATGGTTTAGTAGATGGTGTGTGTGTGTGTGTGTGTGTGTGTGTGTGTGTGTGTGTGTGATTACTCTATGGGTGTTACCGGGGAAGAGTCTTACATTCGCGTTACCCCGTCTCTTATCAACCTTATAATTACCTAATTACCCCAGGACCAATTTCTATGGAAGTGGCCTGGTGTTACCCAGGACCTTTCTTAAGGCTCCTGCTGCTCAAGGCTGTAGGAGAAATAGGTCCTAGGATAATCATAATACACAACACACACACACACACACACACACACACACACACACACACACACATATATATATATATATATATATATATTTCAGCACACGGGAAAGGCAGCTAACAGAATACTTGATGGTCTATGACGAAGTTACCTGCTGGGGGACGGCACATGGGAATGCCAAGTAACACAAGACCTGACGGTCTATGAACAGGTTATCTGCTGGAGGACAGTACATAGTATCCTAGAGTCCAACTTAATAACGATGGAAACAGGATAGTAAAGGAGAAGGCTCCTCACCTACCATCACTATAGATGGTGTCCAGACGATAAAGAAGTCTACACCAGCCACCAATATAGATGGAGACAGGGTAGTATAGCAAAAGGCTCCTCTCCATACGAGAGATTGGTCGGTGTGTGATAACCTAAAGTAGCGTGTGATAATCTGAAGTGATGTGTGATGATCTTGAAAAAATGTGAAATAGTCGGAAGTGATGTGTGGCTTGGGACCATTGTAACTAGCCTGTAATGTTCAGAAGTGACGTGGAATATTTGGATCTGCTGTGTGATCATCTAAAGTGTGGCTTGGTGTGTAATGTGACTTTGAGATGCAATGTGGTGATCAGAAACTCTGCTTGAATACTTTAGATGCTGCACGTATGTCTGACGGCCTGAAATAGGCTGAAAAACCTGGGCAACAGTTTGAAATGGTGTTCGATAGTATAAAGTACTTCGAACAGAGTGCGAAAGCTTGAAAGGCTAGGCTATGGAGTAATCTTTGACCGGTCTAAAGTGAATGAGTGCGACAGTTTTGAAGAGCTTTGTGATGGTCTGAGCTACTGTGCGAAAGCGTAAAGTGGTGTGTGTGTGTGTGTGTGTGTGTGTGTGTGTGTTTGTGTGTGTGTGTGTATCATAATGTGCGATACCTTGGGAACCGTGCGAAAGTCTGAAGTGATGCGTGACAGCTGAGATAGGATGTGGTATACGTGTGTGTATACACACCATGGGTCGGACACGAACACTGGGCAGGGTGCCTGGCTTCTTTGGCCACACGGAAGTCAAAAGACGCATATTGGGACACACGTAAAAATTACTAGAATTCTAGTGTGCGTCTTTTACCCTTCGTTTGGAAGAGGGAGCCAGGCACCCTACCAAAGATTGGAGTCCGACCTGTGGTGTGTATACATTCCTATGTCTTTTCATATATATATATATATATATATATATATATATATATATATATATATATATATAGAGAGAGAGAGAGAGAGAGAGAGAGAGAGAGAGAGAAGAAAGGCTCGGAAAAGTCTGGAGGAAAGTCAGGGGTTGGTGTGAGGGTAAGAGCTCAGAAAAGAGCAGCACTACTGCTCTAGAGTGATGTTGGTGAAAATGGACTGCAAGGGACTGGTAATTATTGACGCTTATGCACCTGGCCATGGGAAGATAGATCGTGAGAGGCAAGTGTTTTGGGAGCAGCTGAGTGAGTGTGTCAGCAATTTTGATGCAAGAGGCCGGGTTAGGATACGTGAGTTTGAGAGAGAGACTTTAGTGAAGAATTACCGGAAGAGATTCACTGTAATATGGCAAATGGCAAAAGTAAACAAAGCTAGGGGAGTAAGTGAGAAATGAGAGGTATTTAGGAAAGAAGTGCTGGTATCAGCGCGTGATGTGCATAGCATGTGTAAGGTGGGAGGTGGGCAGATTAGAATGGATTGTGAGTGGTGGGTTGACGAAGTAAAGTTGCTAGTGAAAGAGGAAAGAGAGGAATACAGGCGGTACTTTAGGGAAGGAGTGCAAATGATTGGGAGATGTATAAGAGAAAGCAACAAGAGATTAAGAAGAAAGTGCAGTGGTTGAAAAAGTGGGCAAACGAGATCATCAATAAACTTTAGGGAGAATAAGAAGAGGTTTTGGAAGGTTAACAAGTGCGGAAAACTAAGAGAACAAATAGGACTATCACTGAAGAGAGAAAATGAAGAAGTTATATCAAGTTGTGATGAAGTGAGGAGGAGATTGATTTTGTATTTTGAAGAATTGTTCAGTGTTCGATGATAGGTGGCAGATGTAGAGTAGAAGTAGATGTAGGTGTATCGGCATGGTATGCTATGTGACGGAGTCAAGGATAGTGGTCTGGTGAAGAAAGAAATGTGAAGATGAAATGTGGCAAGGCAGCTTGAGTGGAAGGTATTGCAGTTGAACTTCTTGAGGGAGGGGGGAAAACTGTGTTGTTGATCAGTTCATTAAGATTTTCAATATATGTATAAATCATGGTGAAGTGCCTGAGGATTGGCGGAATGCCTGTATAGTGCCACTGTATAAAGGCAAAGGGGGTTAAACGTAAATGTTCAAATGACAGAGGTACAAGTTTGTTGAGTGTACCTGTTGAGTTGTATGGGAAAGAGGTGACTGAGTGGATAATGGCATGCACAGAGCATCAGACTGGGGAATAACAATTCGGAATCAAAAGTGGTAGAGGAAATATGTGAGAAATACTTAGAGAAACAGAAGGATACGTATGCAGTATTTATGAATCTAGAAAAAATATATGATAAGCAGTGGGATTTTCTTTATTTCATCAAGGGTGTATGTAAGGCGTACGTACGAGTAGTGAGAGGAAACAATGTTTCAAGTGAAGTTTGACCTTCAGCAGCGGTGTATGATGTCACCATGGCTCTTTAATTTGGTTATGCATGGGGCGTTGAGGGAGGTAAATACAAGAGTTTTGGAGAGAGGGGCCAGTATGCAGCCTGTAGAGGATCACGGGACCTGGGAAGCGAGTCAGTTGTTGTTTAATGATGACGCAGCACTGGTGGCAGATTCGAAATTGGTGACTAAGTTTGAAATTCTGTGAAAAAGAAGGAGGTTGTGAGTAAATGTGAATAAAAACATGGTTATTAGTTTAGCAAGGGAGAGAGGGACGGGTTGGTTGGTGTGAGTTTGAATAGAGAAAATTGAGAGAAGTGAAGTATTTTAGATATCTGGGAGTGGACCTGGCAGCAAAGGGAACCAAGGAAGCAGAAGCGAGTCATAGGGTGGGGTGACGGGACGAAGGTCCTCCGAGCGTTGAAGAATATGTGGAGAAAGAGGTCGTTATCTGGGAGGGTAAAAATGGGTATGTTCTGAAGGTATTGCAATCAAAACAATGTTATATGGATGCGAGGCATGGACTGTAGATGCGAATGTGCGGAAGAGGGTGGATGTGTTGGAATTGAAATGTTTGAGGACAATATGTGGCGTAAGAGAGAAATTTGGTAATGAAAACAGCGTGGTTGAGAAAGCGGAAGGGGGTGTGCTGAATTGGTTTAGAGATGTGGAGAGAATGAGTAAGGAAAGGCTTGCAAAATGGATATATGTGTCAGAGGAGGAGGGAACAAGGAGAACAGAGAGATCAAATTGGAGATGGAAGGATGGAGTGAAAAAGATTCTGAGCGATCTGGGCCTGAACATGCAGGAGGGTGAAAGGCGTGCACGGAATAGAGTGATTTGGAGCGATGCGGTATACCGGGGTCGAAGTGCTGTCAACGGACTGAACCAGGGCATCTGAAACGTCTGGATTAACCATGCAAAGTCCGCGGGGCCTGGATAGGGAGCTGTGGTTTCGGTGCATTACACACGACAGCTAGAGAATGAGTGTGAACGAAGGTGACCTTTTTTCGTCTGTTTCCTGGCGCTACTTCGCTAACGCAAGGGGTGGCGATGTTGTTTCCTGTGGGGCGGGATGGCGCCTGGAATGGATGAGGGGGAGCAAGTATGAAAATGTACATGTTTATATCTATATATGCATACGTATGTTTATGTATATGTAATATGTATAATCATATATGAACTGAACAAGTACATGTATGTATATGAGCGTATATGTATATATGTAAGTATATGAGTGGATGGGTCTTTTTTGGTCTGTTTCCTGGCGCTACCTCGCTAACGCGGGAAATGGCGATTAAGTATAATAAATAGATATGAATAAATGAATATAAATACTTACACACACAGACAGACAGACAGACAGACAGACACACACACACATATATATATATATATGTGTGTGTGTGTGTGTGTGTGTGTGTGTGTGTGTGTGTGTGATAAATAAAATGAATTCCCATTAAGATAAGTATTTCCATAGCATCCTAATCATCTCAAGGATCTTCAATTTCAACTGAAATCAGTTTATTAGACACAGACGCAAGTAAATAAACCGGAATGAATATGAGCGAGTTTACAGAAAGCACAGAGTATCATTTCAAAGAAGCAGGAAATAAGAAACGCAGAGAACATTAATACGAGAGTGTTTCCATTTCCAGAGTGGAGTTAGTCCATAATGAGCCTTGAACTAAGGGTTCAGATGCTGTGATTCATGAAAGCGTAACATAAACGTGGCAATACATCTCGTCTCTTATAAGCCAAGCCATACAACTTATACTGCAACCTGTTCGAACTCAGCCCAGGCTTTGTTGAACTGCATGACACGTAAAAGAACTTCTTTAAACTCTTTGGTATCGCCGGTCATATCTAAAAATTGCAGAGTGCATTAGCAATTAGAATTCCTCGGGAGAACGTCTCTCTCTCTCTCTCTCTCTCTCTCTCATAAATTATAAACTGGAGGGAAAAAGGTAAGTGCATATAATCGTACATTCCACAGGATCAAAGAGGGGAATTTAATCTACAACGGCCACCAAGGAAATTACTGAGATACCTCAATCCGTCTTTGTCAGGATGGAGTTCAAAGAACCGGTTTTCACCGGCAGCACGAGCCATATTGCATATCCCAGGAACATATTTGTCTATTTTTCCCTCATTCACATCGAAAAGTTTTCTTTTCCTTTTTTTTTCCCCCCCGTTCTTTAAATAAACAGAAAACTTGGCGTTACTGGATTCCTGGTATGAATTTGGACGCTGCGCCAAAGATGTAAATTCCTATTAGGTGGTCTTACGCTCGCCCATAAAACCGAGACGTGGGGAGATAGATGAGGGGAGGTAAGACTTTCCTAATTTTCTCTCCTCCCCTTTCCCATTCCTTCATCTCCTTTATCCCAACCCCTTAACGTGGCTATCCTCCCCTTATGAACACACACCTGACCATACGTGCCAAAATAACCTTTGATTTACGGGACTGAAAATAGTGGAAACTAAAGGTGATGAAAATATATGTGTAGGCAAGAGTGAACCTATATTTCTTATACGCATGAGACGTGGAAGCAACACATGCGTATTCTGGCTGGACTACTGATTAAAAGTGGTTCTGCAGAGTGCTTATAATGAGGCGTAGGAGTGGTTACCATCATGTCTTATCAATGGCTGATGTGAATCTTGTAGTTTACTTGTTTACCAAACATACGATGGTCCAAGACAGACAGACAACGAGCATATCATAAACTTATCATTTTACAAATTTTATCAACAATGAAGTTATCTAGGGCAGAAAGAATATTTCCCATGTTTTCCCTGCGTGTCGTAGAAGGCGACCAAAACGGGAGGGAGCGGGGGCCTGGAAATCCTTCCCTCTCGTTTTTTTTTTTTTTTCCAAAAGGGGAGCAGAGAAGGGGGCCAAGTGAAGATATTCCCTCAAAGGCTCAGTCCTCTGTTTATAGCGCTACCTCGCTAATGCGGGAAATGGCAAATAATATGAAAAAAATATATATGTATATATCTTAATAAACTGAATGCTTTTAAACTACCTTCATCCTACCTTACGTTTATGTATATGTCCCACACAGTAGAGCTCCGTATATGAATATGTATTGTGAATTCTATGCATGATATTTTCAGGAGTTAATAAGACAGTCACTTGATCTGCAGACCTGGTTCAAAAAACAGTTTAGTTATAACAGGTATTGGGTAGGAATCACACCTACTTAACTACTACAGACCCAACAATTACCGCTATTAACAAAGAAAATGAGCTGTGCGTGGCTAAGTAACAGTCATTTAATAGGATCCATTTCATGGTATACTAATAACACCATTATATAGGACTCAAATTGTTTGAGATAATCATCATACCAGAGTCCTTCAAGGATGATGCAAGGATGACCCACATATCCTATCACAATATCCTAATCTAGATCGAAGCTCTCGCTATATGGAGATTATAACAGACTGGAACAACCCCCCCTGAACATGAGTGTAATAGACTAACCCAGCTAATGGGCTCCTCAAATCCAAAATGGGTCATACGGATCACCCATTTAATGGGACGATGAGAGTCATATCCGCTATCACCTGGGAATTACATGATCGTATAAACATGTACTTTAGTGCACTTAATGTTAGCTATATACTCGAGGGAGAGGGCCATTTCCCCAAGCCATTTACCAAGGCAGTAGCTAGCCTGTCAAGATATAGTATACTCGACTGCTGGTAATGTCACAGGGGCTTCTATTTATCACTATATCCACAGGCAAGGTGATGGGGCCTGAACACAGGTTCTCCACCTCGCACATGTTTTGTGCGTAGTGATGATGACGTTTCGTGCGTAGGTGATGATGATGTTTCGTGCGTAGTGATGATGATGTTTCGTGCGTAGTGATGATGATGTTTCGTGCGTAGTGATGATGATGTTTCGTGAGTAGTGATGGTCTTGTTTCGTGCGTAGTGATGATGATGTTTCGTGCGTAGTGATGATGATGTTTCGTGCGTAGTGATGATGTTGTTTCGTGCGTCGTGATGATGATGTTTCGTGCGTAGTGATGATGATGTTTCGTGCGTAGTGATGATGTTGTTTCGTGCGTTGTGATGATGATGTTTCGTGCGTAGTGATGATGATGTTTCGTGCGTAGTGATGATGATGTTTCGTGCGTAGTGATGATGATGTTTCGTGCGTAGTGATGATGATGTTTCGTGCGTAGTGATGATGATGTTTCGTGCGTAGTGATGATGATGTTTCGTGCGTAGTGATGATGATGTTTCGTGCGTAGTGATGATGATGTTTCGTGCGTAGTGATGATGATGTTTCGTGCGTAGTGATGATGATGTTTCGTGCGTAGTGATGATGATGTTTCGTGCGTAGTGATGATGATGTTTCGTGCGTAGTGATGATGATGTTTCGTGCGTAGTGATGATGATGTTTCGTGCGTAGTGATGATGATGTTTCGTGCGTAGTGATGATGATGTTTCGTGCGTAGTGATGATGATGTTTCGTGCGTAGTGATGATGATGTTTCGTGCGTAGTGATGATGATGTTTCGTGCGTAGTGATGATGATGTTTCGTGCGTAGTGATGATGATGTTTCGTGCGTAGTGATGATGATGTTTCGTGCGTAGTGATGATGATGTTTCGTGCGTAGTGATGATGATGTTTCGTGCGTAGTGATGATGATGTTTCGTGCGTAGTGATGATGATGTTTCGTGCGTAGTGATGATGATGTTTCGTGCGTAGTGATGATGATGTTTCGTGCGTAGTGATGATGATGTTTCGTGCGTAGTGATGATGATGTTTCGTGCGTAGTGATGATGATGTTTCGTGCGTAGTGATGATGATGTTTCGTGCGTAGTGATGATGATGTTTCGTGCGTAGTGATGATGATGTTTCGTGCGTAGTGATGATGATGTTTCGTGCGTAGTGATGATGATGTTTCGTGCGTAGTGATGATGATGTTTCGTGCGTAGTGATGATGATGTTTCGTGCGTAGTGATGATGATGTTTCGTGCGTAGTGATGATGATGTTTCGTGCGTAGTGATGATGATGTTTCGTGCGTAGTGATGATGATGTTTCGTGCGTAGTGATGATGATGTTTCGTGCGTAGTGATGATGATGTTTCGTGCGTAGTGATGATGATGTTTCGTGCGTAGTGATGATGATGTTTCGTGCGTAGTGATGATGATGTTTCGTGCGTAGTGATGATGATGTTTCGTGCGTAGTGATGATGATGTTTCGTGCGTAGTGATGATGATGTTTCGTGCGTAGTGATGATGATGTTTCGTGCGTAGTGATGATGATGTTTCGTGCGTAGTGATGATGATGTTTCGTGCGTAGTGATGATGATGTTTCGTGCGTAGTGATGATGATGTTTCGTGCGTAGTGATGATGATGTTTCGTGCGTAGTGATGATGATGTTTCGTGCGTAGTGATGATGATGTTTCGTGCGTAGTGATGATGATGTTTCGTGCGTAGTGATGATGATGTTTCGTGCGTAGTGATGATGATGTTTCGTGCGTAGTGATGATGATGTTTCGTGCGTAGTGATGATGATGTTTCGTGCGTAGTGATGATGATGTTTCGTGCGTAGTGATGATGATGTTTCGTGCGTAGTGATGATGATGTTTCGTGCGTAGTGATGATGATGTTTCGTGCGTAGTGATGATGATGTTTCGTGCGTAGTGATGATGATGTTTCGTGCGTAGTGATGATGATGTTTCGTGCGTAGTGATGATGATGTTTCGTGCGTAGTGATGATGATGTTTCGTGCGTAGTGATGATGATGTTTCGTGCGTAGTGATGATGATGTTTCGTGCGTAGTGATGATGATGTTTCGTGCGTAGTGATGATGATGTTTCGTGCGTAGTGATGATGATGTTTCGTGCGTAGTGATGATGATGTTTCGTGCGTAGTGATGATGATGTTTCGTGCGTAGTGATGATGATGTTTCGTGCGTAGTGATGATGATGTTTCGTGCGTAGTGATGATGATGTTTCGTGCGTAGTGATGATGATGTTTCGTGCGTAGTGATGATGATGTTTCGTGCGTAGTGATGATGATGTTTCGTGCGTAGTGATGATGATGTTTCGTGCGTAGTGATGATGATGTTTCGTGCGTAGTGATGATGATGTTTCGTGCGTAGTGATGATGATGTTTCGTGCGTAGTGATGATGATGTTTCGTGCGTAGTGATGATGATGTTTCGTGCGTAGTGATGATGATGTTTCGTGCGTAGTGATGATGATGTTTCGTGCGTAGTGATGATGATGTTTCGTGCGTAGTGATGATGATGTTTCGTGCGTAGTGATGATGATGTTTCGTGCGTAGTGATGATGATGTTTCGTGCGTAGTGATGATGATGTTTCGTGCGTAGTGATGATGATGTTTCGTGCGTAGTGATGATGATGTTTCGTGCGTAGTGATGATGATGTTTCGTGCGTAGTGATGATGATGTTTCGTGCGTAGTGATGATGATGTTTCGTGCGTAGTGATGATGATGTTTCGTGCGTAGTGATGATGATGTTTCGTGCGTAGTGATGATGATGTTTCGTGCGTAGTGATGATGATGTTTCGTGCGTAGTGATGATGATGTTTCGTGCGTAGTGATGATGATGTTTCGTGCGTAGTGATGATGATGTTTCGTGCGTAGTGATGATGATGTTTCGTGCGTAGTGATGATGATGTTTCGTGCGTAGTGATGATGATGTTTCGTGCGTAGTGATGATGATGTTTCGTGCGTAGTGATGATGATGTTTCGTGCGTAGTGATGATGATGTTTCGTGCGTAGTGATGATGATGTTTCGTGCGTAGTGATGATGATGTTTCGTGCGTAGTGATGATGATGTTTCGTGCGTAGTGATGATGATGTTTCGTGCGTAGTGATGATGATGTTTCGTGCGTAGTGATGATGATGTTTCGTGCGTAGTGATGATGATTTTCTCGCCCCTCCTCCCCCTCCCGATATCCACGTCCGCTTCCATGTTCCATCCGCTGCCAGATCCACTCCCAGATATCTAAAACACTTACTTCCTCCAGTTTTTCTCCATTCAAACTTACCTCCCAATTGACTTGACCCTCAACCCTACTGTACCTAATAACCTTGCTCTTATTCACATTTACTCTTAATTTTCTCCTTTCACACACTTTACCAAACTCAGTCACCAGCTTCTGCAGTTTCTCACATGAATCAGCCACCAGTGCTGTATCATCAGCGAACAACAACTGACTCACTTCCCAAGCTCTCTCATCCCCAACAGACTTCATACTTGCCCCTCTTTCCAAAACTCTTGCATTCACCTCCCTAACAACCCCATCCATAAACAAATTAAACAATCATGGAGACATCACACACCCCTACCGCAAACCTACATATATATATATATATATATATATATATATATATATATATATATATATATATATATATATATATATATATATATTACTGTCTCTCTTTCTCTCCCTGTTTCATTTTGACTCATTCAATTTCAGGTTTTAAATGTTTTTTTACGTGAAATTACTGAATTAGCATCTCTTCTGTTGTGTTAAATATTTCCTGTAAGATTCTCTAAAAGATTCAAGATGGCAATATTTCGCGGTAGTATTCCTCGTAAAGAGGGAGATTCCTGGCCACGTAAGAGCATTCATCTCGCAGATTTTGAGCTTCTTCGCCTCGTAAGATTATTCTAATTCTTTTAAGACCATAACCTCGCACGTGTCTTGATCACGAGGAAACCCAGATATTTCGGGATTTTTGGTTTCATATGACTCACGATCGTATTACTTCTTTTTTTCCTTTGTCTTGGGTAATTCCAGATTTTATGGAATTCTAGTCACGTGGAATTTCTAACCTCGTAAGATTCATAGTTACCATCAGATTTCTCTTTCCCGTGACGGTCTTACACTTTTCAGATTTCTGATCTAGTAAGATATTCATTTCATAACAGTTTCTCTTCTTATGTTAATTCCTAGTCCTGGAATCGACTTTGTCTAAAATGTAAACTGACTTATGATTTCTTATCCTAGAAATCATTCCTTCTGAGATTCCTGGTCCTGTCAGAATGAAAACGTTTTTGCAGTAAGATTCGAATGTATCATTTCAATTAAGTAATTAACACAATCATTCTCAAAAGCACGTTTTTCTATTCTCTTAATGAGAAAGGTTTCAGTCATGAGCAAAAGTCTTCAGCGAGGCCAGGCCCTTGAATTATCAAAAAAGTCCAGAGGAACTGGGAAAAGAGGTGTAGAGTTTTTACGACAGAGTAGCGGAATGAGAGAGCGTGAAGACAAAAGGTGCAGCGAGAAGGATTAGGTGTGTAGTGTATATGAAGAAAATATATTAGGTGCAGCCAAGTGTAGCTTAGGAAGAGTAGGTGTGTAGTGTATGTAAGGAGAATACTTTAAGTGTTGCCTAGGAAGATTAGGAGTGTAATGTACATGAGGAAAATATATTAGGTGCAGCTTGGCGTAGCTTGGGAGGACTAGGTATGTTATGTATATAAGGAAATAGGTGTAGGCAGGTGTAGCTTAGGAGGATTAGATGTGCAGAGTACGTAAGGAAAAAATAAGAAGTGTAGTCAAGTGCTGGAGGATAAGGAGTGTCGTGTAAGGAAAATATATCAAGTGTAACAGGGTGTGGCTAAATCCTAATGAGACAACAAGAAAGGTCATCAATACTGACGCAAACTTGAAAAAAAGTAGAAAAATTGTCCTTAAATAAACCATAGTTATTTTAACGAATTAAAGGTTGTATGTGTGTGTGTGTGTGTGTGTGTCAGCTGGGGAGAGAGTTTTTCACTCACGATACCCCGTCAATTAACTCTGCATAACCTATATACAAGCATACACATCCCAGCTTACGCCAGGGAATTACTCACCGACCAGCCCCAGAGGGGACGATTAACAGCTATGCTGACTGTGAGCCGGCTGCCCTATCCATGATTCGAACCCTGTACTGTTAGATTAGCAGGTGGCAATGCTAACCACTGCACTACTGCATGTGTAATTACCGCACTGGAGGGGACTTTTACACTGGTGGGGCTCCATCTCTTCAACAAACTCTGCCGCTATAGAGGTCGTTATAAGTTCCCGTATGCGCTCAGTATTCACAGCGTCATCACGCAGTTTAGTCTAGTCATCAAATAATTCAACAGTACAAAAGTTCATCTTTGCCAAGAAGTTCTTTGTTTTCATTCATATCATGGACTTTTTTCATATTCTAATCTTCCGAAGAAAAGTTCATTGTTTACGTCATCAAACTGATTTAAACATTTTGTCTTCAAATCACCCACTACTCTTCTCTCTTAATGGATGAATCTATGGCCTCTAACGTCTCGTCGTAACTCGGCACTCTTAATTCCGGTACACACTTCCTTGCCTTCTTCTAAATCTTCCCTATTAGCTCTTTGTGTTCCTCTACATGCGGCAAAAAAGTTGATGAGCATCTTCGAAGTTTTGCCTTAGGTAGAATATGACCAGCTTGCTGGATATTTCCTTGTCCATACACTTGAATGCTATTCTAGTATTTACCAGCAGACTGTCTCTTTAGCAGTTCTCGTGCGGAGCTCTGGCAACAGGTTAGGGACAATGTCTACGTTCAGGACCCTCCCACACACAAACTCCTGCAGTTTGTTGTATTTCTTGATAGCTGATATTGATACTGATGCCTTCTTCCACTGTGTCTCATCCTCATTATTTTATATTCACTCGGGTTGAGTTTCACCGGTCATGTATCTGACCAACTCTTCATTCTGTCACGGCTCCGTTGACGCAATTTTCCTCACTTTTTACTTTACTCCTTACCTCATTTCTTTGGTGAGTGTACGACTTCAGACGCTGACATATAACAATCTTTTCTAGAATATATCACTTCATCCATAGCAAAGCCATGAACTGGGTGGTATTTCAAAGGAAATTCGCCTCAAAGACCCGGGTGAACAAGCACCATGAACCTGTATAGTGCTAATCCACAATCCTCCCTTCCCCGCAACTTCTTCCCTGAACCCAATTCAGTTTTTCCTCACCCTACAGTTCTTCTACATCCATAGACTTCCATCAACTGAACTTATACACCTCCCATTTCTATCCTCATCCATCAGTCACAATCATCGACCTCCTCCATCAATCACACTCTTATCTCCAACCTCACCCCATCATCCGTTTCACTCATACTTCACACAGCAACATCAGCCACACTCACACCTTCCACCTCACACTCCCTCATCCACCTACTCAATGATCTTCACTCCCGCCTCTCACTTCACACTCTTTCAATCCACCTTCTCTATTAATGTCACTCGCATATCCCACACATACTCCAATTCATCTGACCTTCAACCTTCTCCAACACTCGTCCTCCCTCAGGCATCAGATAAGCTAAGCCAACCTTTCCATTTATATTACATACTCGCACCCACTTGCCACCTACTTCGTCATCACGCCTCCTTGGGACACACTACGTTTTTTTCTTATAAACTGCTGTTACAAGGAAAAATTTCACTCCTACGTATCTAAAACACACCACTAACTTTTCTCCATCCTTACTCCCATTCCATCTAATCCGTCTTTCTCCATCGCCTTATTCATCATTTACTCTCAGCTTCTTCATTTCACACAGACACAATTACAAGGAGAAATTCAATAGTTACTGTATATCAAAAAGGTGTATAAATTATATAGCATATTTCATAAGTGAGCCACATACAGGTCTAGTGTGTTTTCTTTCGATGTATGGTACTGAACTTTGTAATTATACAAGAAAAGTCGCAAGGAAAATTCTTTGTTTCTATGGCTCTAGTATGTAAATACAGGATGCCTGTTTCGCTCACACAGAAAACGGGATATCGTCAGAATACTTCCTGAACGACAGAAAAAGATAACAAGTTTGAAAGGAAATACTCGAAAGATGTTTTCCTTCTACATATCAATCCTCACGTAGCCATAGGTGCTTTAAATCCCTAATTCATATGTACGACCATATGTAATCATACATAAAAGTGGACAGACTTTCTGATACAAGAAATATATGATTTTTTTTTTCAATCTCTCAGCAAGTAAACTAATAATTCCCTTCAGATATATAAGATCAGGAAAAATTCGAAGTGTTTGTGTATCTATGATCATCAAACATACACAATAATCAATGAACGAAAATTGACTTGTTTACTTTACAATTTCGTTTATCATGAAATATCTGCAAAGAAAAAAAAATATTTTGGGAGGGAGACAACATGACAGATTGAATGAGAAAAAGAAAATAGTCTCTAAAATCAAACCTGCTCTCTCTCTCTCTCTCTCTCTCTCTCTCTCTCTCTCTCTCTCTCTCTCTCTCTGCTCATATCAGCGGAACTTGCCCTACCTAATCCCGGGCCTGGCTAACAAGTCAGGATAAGTTGGTAACGAGGTGGGAGCGGTACTTCAACACTTAGATAACTTTTCCTGACAGAAGCTGACACGTAAATATATGACCTGTCGCTCGTAATTAGTGAGGCTCACCTCCCGGACCGACGACTTACGAGGAGGAGACTGCCGGTGACGCAGAGAGAGAGAGAGAGAGAGAGAGAGAGAGAGAGAGAGAGAGAGAGAGAGAGAGAGAGAGAGAGAGAGAGAGGAAAGCGTAAGAATGGGAAAAACTAACGTAAAAAAAATATATATATATATATATATATATATATATATATATATATATATATATATATATATATATATATATAGACAGTAACACACGAAAAAAAGAAGAAAAAACAAGAGGAAATTAGTCGTATAGGAATTGGAAAATATTGAGAGAAGGGGAAACTAAAGAAAAAAAAAAATAGTGGTGGATATACACAACAGATGAAAAATCGAGGAGGGGGAACGAGAGGGAGGGAATAAAGCTTTGGAAAACGGGAAGTGAAAAAACAAGAAAAATGGGTAAGAATGGAGAGAGGGAGAGTGGAAATTGGGCAGAAGGCAAAGATTGAGACGATTATAAAGGCTTCTAGTCAGGGGAGGGAACCTGGGATATATGATGCCATTAGAGAGACGAACACCAAAAATTTTTAAGAGAAGATTAAACAGATTATACCATAGAACATTACAGAGTGGATACGATATTAATGCTCGGAACAAACAAAATAACGACGAGGCAACGAACCTGATGGTGGTTAGTCCTAGGCTGATCACCCATCAAATCATATATATAACTCTTATAAAAGACGACCATGAATATACAACTTGTTGGAGAAATACGATACAATAGAAACACACTTTGTAAAGATGATATCAAAACGAATTATTCTGATACCATACAACTAACACAATTTCTTTATATATATATATATATATATATATATATATATATATATATATATATACACACACACACACACGATGCCACTTGAACGAAGGAACAAAACTACTTGTTTTGCTTGCCAGTCATTCGAAAGCCACTTTTACAAACGAGTCACTCTTCGGTGCTGTGTCTTTTTATTTTTTTCCTCAATCAGTTCGAAGCTGCAGACTTTTACTTTTCTCTGCTGAACCAGTGGGAACAAAGAAGAGCAGAAGAGGAAAATAAAACGAAGGGCTTAGCCAGACAACAGCGGAGCAGAGAACACTCAACAGAATTCTCTCTCGGATTATAAAGGGATGAAAATCTTTACCTTGACTGCTCTGTCAAACTTGAGAGCAACTAAAGTTTCTGACATGAAATCTACTACAGTGATAATCAC
>NC_092231.1:24575893-24605893 GCF_036320965.1 Panulirus ornatus | reverse complement strand
ATTCTGTTTACAACTTTATTAAATTTGTGGAACTGTTGAAATGTCAGATAGGAACCTGTGTGGTGAAAACGAAAAAAAAATCATATTTATCTGCAAAGTATCTAAAAAAAATGTGATGCTCTTGATAAGTTGGGATTTAAATATGATTACAAAATAATTCAACCTAATTACGATAATTTTCGAAAGAATTATAAAACTTTTTATACTTTGGGTTAGCTAATAACCTCTCTCTCTCTCTCTCTCTCTCTCTCTCTCTCTCTCTCTCTCTCTCTCTCTCTCTCTCTCTCTCAGCTTTATGTTACTTAACGTTATGTCCTCAACCATTCTTACAACCACAGCTTTATGCCTTCACCAGACTGGGTCTTTTCCAGATCTAAGAAAGAATCTTCAAGACCCAAAAAGTGTGTGAACACGTCATCGTTCAATCGTCCGTCTACCAAGAGATACACACACACACACACACACACACACACACACACACATTATATATAAGTATCTTTCATATCTGCTTGCCGTTTTCTGTCTTAGCGATAGCGTTAAAAACAGGTAACACGCCCATACAGGAAATATCCTCGCTTGGCTCCCTCACTTGCTCCTTCATTTGGGAAAAATAATACAGGAGGGGAGAGTTCACAACCTCCTATATCACGAAAGATACCTGGGTTGTATCATTTCTCCACTATCCCCAGGGGATATATATATATATATATATATATATATATATATATATATATATATATATATATATATATATATATATATATATATATCCCTGGGGATAGGGGAGAAAGAATACTTCCCACGTATTCCCTGCGTGTCGTAGAAGGCGACTAAAAGGGAAGGGAGCGGGGGGGCTAGGAATCCTCCCCTTTCATTTTTTTTTTTCAAAAGAAAAAACAGAGAAGGGGGCCAGGTGAGGATATTCCCTCAAAGGCCCAGTCCTCTGCTCTTGACGCTACCTCGCTAATGCGGGAAATGGCGAATAGTATGAAATATAAATATATATATATATATATATATATATATATATATATATATATATATATATATATATATATATGTATATGTATATATATATATATATATATATATATATATATATATATATATATATATATATATATATATACTCATTTCATTCATATATTTTATAATCAAAGTTCTGATGTAAACATCATCAAAGAAAATAATCAACAAGTTAAACATTGTCACACGCAACAACTTCTGCAATTTACCCTGACAATAAGTGTGTACAGAATCATCTGCATACATCATTGTATTCTTAAAAATACTTCACTGTAGCTGTGATATCTCTTGACCCTACCTCCTGCTACCACCACCACCACCACCATATGCCATCTACCTACAAGGATCATGTCAAACTATAGCCACAGAATTTCCAACGACAGGTGTCGTAGGTGAGATGTTAATCTACGTCATCATTTGTAGTACCTGTAAGACAATGGACCTGCGCGCGCATCACCCCGACTGGTGGCGGTGGGACGGCATCGAGCAGCGTAAGAAAGGCTTCGTGTGGTAATCAGAGGGAAGCTGTAACTGTGCTTCCGAAGGGAGAAGGTTTAATTAATCTGTGGTACAGGCGAGGCAAGGAAAACACCCTCCATCTTGTTTACGGAATGCCAGACGTGAAGCGCTCAACTCCTTGTAGAGAGAGAGAGAGAGAGAGAGAGAGAGAGAGAGAGAGAGAGAGAGAGAGAGAGAGAGAGAGAGAGAGAGGAAAACAGTCACAAAAGGGAGCGTAGAAGGGCACGAACCATGAAAGATGCGTGGCAGTAGATACGAAAATGGGATGAGAATCACCGTAGATTAAAAAGTCCACCTGTAAGGACCTGCCTGGAGGAGTGTTGCTGGGGGTTATGTATGTCTTAGCCCAGCAGGACCAGTGAAGAAAATGAGATTATCTTCATTAACAAACAGGCCCCTGGCATGACCCGGTACGGCCTCCCCATGACATCACCGGCATACAAAATATAAACCCCCGTTTCTAAGACACACATCTCTTCGATGTATATCAAGTGACTGTTATATTTCTCTCTTGTGTCTCCCCTGATGATGTGATTATTACACAAAAGTGCACTTAGGAACTTACTGTGTTTCATTTTCCCCGTGTACTCATAGGAATATCTTGATCACGCGCAAAATTGTGATCCTTTCCAATATATATATATATATATATATATATATATATATATATATATATATATATATATATATATATACATATATATATATATATATATATATATATATATATATATATATATATATATATATATATATATATATATATATATATATATATATCCCTGGGGATAGGGGAGAAATAATACTTCCCACGTATTACCTGTGTGTCGTAGAAGGCGACTAAAAGGGGAGGGAGCGGGGGGCTGGAAATCCTCCCCTCTTTTTTTTTTTTTTTTTAATTTTCCAAAAGAAGGAACAGAGAAGGGGGCCAGGTGAGGATATTCCCTCAGAGGCCCAGTCCTCTGTTCTTAACGCTACCTTGCTAACGCAGAAAATGGCGAATAGTTTGAAAGAAAGAAAAAGAATATATATCTATATATCTATATATCTATATATATATATATATATATATATATATATATATATATATATATAATGTAAGACTTAAAGAAGGATGAAACGGCTAGGAAAAACATGCTTTCATAATCAGGAAGCGAGACCCCAGATTTCTGATAACATCAGGCAAGAGGCTACACCATTACGATCAATTCAAACTTGATGTAATTAACGTTGGATAATAATGATAGATAATATAACCTAATAAGCCTCAATTTTTTTTGACTTAGACATGATAAGTACCAAGCAGAAACCTCTTAACCCCCAGCATCATCGACAACAACCCCAGTCATCCAACCCACTCCAACCCCGTATACGATGCCTCACACTGAACGAGATGTGACGATGGTGCTTCTCCTGAGTTGGTAACATTTACCTAAAGGAGAACTCAGGAGGAACTGAGGTTGCATCTTAGGCAGTGTTAATGGTAATACTGCAATGAATCATTTGTATGCGATTATGTGTGTGTGTGTGCGCGTGTGTGTGTGTGTGTGTGTGTGTGTGTGTGTGTGTGTGTGTACGTACTGTATGGGGAGGGAATCTTACACTGGTGGACACCTCCCCCCTCCCCCATCTCGAGAACATTCTCTGCTGTCATATAACTTCTTGTATTTATGTATGTTGTCTGCATCAACCATCTCCCCAGTCTTTTCATTCCATTCATCCACCACTCTCATACTATGGAAGCACCTCTTCACATCTTTTTTTAAAAGAATACTTTGCTTAATTCCATGTTACGTCCTGTGTTTGTTCTATTCCTGCATCTCTCGAAGAACTCTTCACTTAATACGTCATTGATCTGTTTCAAGAACTCTTCACTCAATACGTCATTGATCTGTTTCAATAACTTATTGCTTGTGATCAGGTCATTCCTCACTCCTCTCTCTTTCAAAGTGGACAAGTTTCAAAGCCTCTGGAGAAACCGAACGCTTTAGATTTAGTAAAGACCCACAAAGCAGAAGTCAAGCCAAATGCGCGGAATGGAAAACGTGGAGGGACGCACCAGTGCAGAGATAGATCCAGCCATAACAATGTGTGTGGCTCTAGTATACGGCGGGCATATCAAAACAAAAGGTTACTCCGCTCTCTCTCTCTCTCTCTCTTCCTCCCTCCCTCTCCTCTCTCTCTCTCTCTCTCTCTCTCTCTCTCTCTCTCTCTCTCTCTCTCTCTCTCTCTCCCCCTGCCTCTCACCGCCCTCACAGGGCTGATGCCAGTCCGCTGGTTCGACTCACAGCAGACCATACTGCCAGGCAAGAGGAGTCGTCGATTACACTAGGAACCCACTCCTGCCATACCTTCCTCCCTCCCTGCCTGCCTGCCTGCTTGCCTGCGCCATTACATCTATCATGGGGAATGGCGGTTATAACTGCTTATTTTGCCTCAATGATCACGCGTGGCGGTCCTCTTACTACATGTTTACCCAGCTGGGGCCACATGATGTATTCCTGGCCAGCTGGTACATGCGGGGAGAGAGAGAGAGAGAGAGAGAGAGAGAGAGAGAGAGAGAGAGAGAGAGAGAGAGAGAGAGAGAAGGCTATTGAGTGAATAATGTTATGTTGGCTCTGGGTTTTGGGAAAGGCTGCAGCATCGTCAGCGGAGAGTTATGTTCTAACCTGTGTAGTTTGTTTTGATGTCGCGACTCCAGAGTGCCCGCTCTGGCTGGACGTGGGCTATGCGAGAGGGATTCTCTTACTCTGTGTCGATCTACTTTATGAATTTCCAATCAGGTTTTGCTGGTTAGAACCGGGGCCAAAAAAAAAGGGGAGTCATTTTTCTAAAATTTGCGTCAAACAATACTTTTCTAATTCTCACACAGCTATCCTCACAGTTGCACTACACACTCTATCTATCTATCTATTCGTCTCACACGCATAAACTAACCCCATTTTTCAATCCTCTCTTTTCCTGCCTCTACTTCTTCACCTCGTCCTTTTCTCTAACCCACTAGACACCCCCACCACACCCCATCATGTGGCATCTCGTCCCACATTCAAGTCGTCATACTCCACAGTCTCCACACTGAACCTCACACTCAGACTCTTCTCCTCATACTACAACCTTCACTGTCTTCCTGATATCATAACCCATACACCCAGACTCTTCTCCTTATACTACAACCTTCACTGTCTTCCTGATATCATAACCCATACCAACCGCACCCAACCCAACCTCCCTTCCTCCTCCTCCTCTTCCTCAACTACGAGCATTAGACATTCACCATCCACGTCACCAGACGGAGGCGGGCCACGTCTCTCACAGGGCCTGGGCTATACACCAGGAAGCGGAAGCGGATGTGGTCGGCCTGCTGGCCAAGTTTAGCATTTTTATGGTAATGTCCGACGGCGGTATTGGAGCGCTCTTTTGTTTTGAAAGCACTTACTTTAGTGCCGCTTGGAACTGATCCCCTCTCAACTCCGCTTTTTTTTTTTTATTATTATTCATTTCAACTTTGTCCTTGTTGTTGGTTGTTGTTGTCGTTGTTGTTGTTGTTGTTGTTGTTACTGTTGTTGTAGTTACGACAGTTGTTCGTATGGGCTTGTGGTTGTAGAGATGCTGTTGTGGTTGATCGTGGATCAAGTCACGGTGGTGAGGGAATCAGGTTGTGAGTGATGAGTTGTTGGTGACTTGTGTTGCTATCTACAGCTGTATATGGGCAAGGATGATAGTCCTACTGTCAATACAGTCTTGGACGTTGTAAACTCTCTCTCTCTCTCTCTCTCTCTCTCTTCCTCCATTTCACTGCTGATTCCTACTGTGATTCTGCTGCTGCTGCTGCTGCACATGCCAGTGCCTGGGTTGTGGATGCCGTTGATCACCAGACGGCAGCATTGCCTCACCTGTGTTGTTGACTAAATCTGACGATTATCCAGGTTGTTCTTCGTTACATTTCATGTTACTGTTAGAGCCAATGATCTTTGTTGTTGTTACTGTTACAATGATCTTTGTTGCTGTTACTGTTACAATGATCTCTGCTGCTGTTACTGTTACAATGATCTTTGTTGCTGTTACTGTTACAATGATCTCTGTTGTTGTTACTGTTACAATGATCTGTTGTTGTTACTGTTACAATGATCTCTGCTGCTGTTACTGTTACAATGATCTCTGCTGCTGTTATGTTACAATGATCTTTGTTGCTGTTACTGTTACAATGATCTTTGTTGTTATTACTGTTACAATGATCTCTGCTGCTGTTACTGTTACAATGATCTCTGCTGCTGTTACTGTTACAATGATCTTTGTTGCTGTTACTGTTACAATGTTCTTTGTTGTTATTACTGTTACAATGATCTCTGCTGCTGTTACTGCTACAATAATCTCTGTTGTTGTTACTGTTACATTGATCTGTGTTGCTGTTACTGTTACAATGATCTCTGTTGTTGTTACTGTTACAATGATCTCTGCTGTTCTTACTGTTGCAATGATCTCTGCTGTTGTTACTGCTACAATGATCTCTGCTGTTGTTACTGTTACAATGATCTCTGTTGTTACTGTTACTGTTACAATGATCTCTGTTGCTGTTACTGTTACAATGATCTCTGCTGCTGTTACTGTTACAATGATCTCTGTTGTTGTTACTGTTACAATGAACTTTGTTGCTGTTACTGTTACAATGATCTCTGTTGTTACTGTTATAACGATCTCTGTTACTGTTACAATGATCTCTGTTGCTGTTACTGTTACAATGATCTCTGCTGTTGTTACTGTTACAATGATCTTTCTTGCTGTTACTGTTACAATGATCTCTGTTGTTATTGTTACAACGATCTCTGTTACTGTTACAATGATCTCTGTTGCTGTTACTGTTACAATGATCTCTGCTGTTGTTACTGTTACAATGATCTTTGTTGTTGTTACTGTTACAATGATCTTTGTTGCTGTTACTGTTACAATGATCTCTGTTGTTGTTACTGTTACAGTGATCTCTGCTGTTGTTACTGTTACAACGATCTCTGTTGCTGTTACAATGATCTCTGTTGCTGTTACTGTTACAACGCTCTCTGTTACTGTTACAATGATCTCTGGTGCTGTTACTGTTAAAACGATCTCTGTTGTTACTGATATAACGTTTTCTTTTGTTGCTTGCCCTCGTACTAAACGCTCACAGAACTACCCGTGAAGATGATGACATTGTTAAGTGGACTTAATACATGAATAAATACACCAAAGCTTTATCATACCATTGTGTGTGTGTGTGTGTGTGCGTGTATATGTGTGTGTGTGTGTGTTGTGTGTGTGTGTGTGTGTGTGTGTGTGTGTGTGTGTGCAGAAAATCTCAACAAACGCATGACTTCATATGTATAGAGAAACACCACTAGGAAAACAGAACACGAGAATCCTGAGCGCTTTCGTGTATTACCACATCTTCAGAAGACTAGTTACAGAGTGAGAAAAATAGACACAACAGAGGATGCGTGTACAGAACCGGAGGAAACTTGGAATGGGGCCATGTCATCTTGTAATTCATGAAAGTCGAGGTTGGCACAAGGGTCTGCGTGACCCACCCTCTGCCTGACCTTGACCTGACGTCTCACGAATGACCTCACTCAGGTTGAACCGGACACTTGTATTATGTAAGTCAACCTTGTTTCCGGATTTACCCGAGTGAAGTCATCCATGAGATGTCAGGTCAAGGTCAAGTAGATCGTGACTTGTTGGAACCTCACCTTTCACAAGATCACATGACCCTATTCCATGTTTCCTCCGGGGGGGGGGGGTGTGCCATTTCTTTTGTCTGTTTCCTTGCGCTACCTCGCAAACGCGGGAGACAGCGACAAAGTATAATAAAAAAAAAAAAAAAAAAAAAAATTATATATATATATATATATATATATATATATATATATATATATATATATATATATATATGTGTGTGTGTGTGTGTGTGTGTGTGTGTGTGTGTAAAATCGATTATCCCATTTCAATACGAAACGCTTGCAAAGGAAGGGAATACTTCGAAATCAATAAGTTAAACCTGAAAAAGTGTTCTTGATAACAGTTAGGCAGTGCTGTGTCATTCATTAATAACTGCAGATAGAGAGATAGCCAAATAAATGTCAAAGCAAATGCAGTTGCAATTAGCGATTGCAATTCCAACATAAAAAATAATGAACAGTATCAGTACTAGCAATAACACTGCGTGTACCTACGGGTAGTTAGTAGTATAGCAAAACATTCATTCAGGCATCAATAAAACTGACAGAGGCAACGGGTGCCTACAGTCAGTTAAATAAAGCAACAAAAGGTAATAGAAACACACACACACACACACACACACACACACACACACACACACGAAGCAATGATCCTCCAATACAATCCCAACTCAACAAGCTCGGTACTCACTTCCTCGCAACATAACAAGACCCCTTCCCACCCAAACAACTCCACGACTACCCATCATCCTCTACGAAGATTCAAGAAGCCATCCCCTGTATCGTACTTCAACAATCCCTACTCACAGGTCTCCTCACCTAAGCAAACGTAACAGTGACTCGGCAAGCAGTAAACTACCGCCCTCCCAACTCGGTCTTAAAACACCATCCCACCAGACATCCATCCATCTGAAACCACACTCCCCAGACAAACACGAGTCACACCATCCCGTCTGTGCTTCGGACTTCACTCATCCCTACAACACCACTAACCTAGTTCCAAATGACTGCAAGACCCTTCATGCCCACGATGCAAGTACCACATAGAAAAATACGGAGCAGGTACTGCTCAACTACCTTGCACTTTTCTCACACACACGCACACATATCTGCACTTTATGATCTGTGGTCATGACCATTAGATGTGTCCGGTTTTCTAAAGGCAGCAGTAGCCTTACAAAGATAGAAGAGACTCCTGGACCAGGAAGTAAGACACACACACACACCCACACACATTATATATATAATATATATATATATATATATATATATATATATATATATATATATATATATATATATATATATATATATATATATATTAGGTACAGTAGGGTTGAGGGTCAAGTCAATTGGGAGGTGAGTTTGAATGGAGAAAAACTGGAGGAAGTGAAGTGTTTTAGATATCTGGGAGTGGATCTGGCAGCGGATGGAACCATGGAAGCGGAAGTGGATCATAGGGTGGGGGAGGGGGCGAAAATTCTGGGGGCCTTGAAGAATGTGTGGAAGTCGAGAACATTATCTCGGAAAGCAAAAATGGGTATGTTTGAAGGAATAGTGGTTCCAACAATGTTGTATGGTTGCGAGGCGTGGGCTATGGATAGAGTTGTGCGCAGGAGGATGGATGTGCTGGAAATGAGATGTTTGAGGACAATGTGTGGTGTGAGGTGGTTTGATCGAGTGAGTAACGTAAGGGTAAGAGAGATGTGTGGAAATAAAAAGAGCGTGGTTGAGAGAGCAGAAGAGGGTGTTTTGAAGTGGTTTGGGCACATGGAGAGAATGAGTGAGGAAAGATTGACCAAGAGGATATATGTGTCGGAGGTGGAGGGAACGAGGAGAAGAGGGAGACCAAATTGGAGGTGGAAAGATGGAGTGAAAAAGATTTTGTGTGATCGGGGCCTGAACATGCAGGAGGGTGAAAGGAGGGCAAGGAATAGAGTGAATTGGAGCGATGTGGTATACCGGGGTTGACGTGCTTTCAGTGGATTGAATCAGGGCATGTGAAGCGTCTGGGGTAAACCATGGAAAGCTGTGTAGGTATGTATATTTCCGTGTGTGGACATATGTATATACATGTGTATGGGGGGGTTGGGCCATTTCTTTCGTCTGTTTCCTTGCGCTACCTCGCAAACGCGGGAGACAGCGACAAAGTATAAAAAAAAAAAAAAAAAAAAAAAAATATATATATATATATATATATATATATATATATATATATATATATATATATCTGAGTTTCCAACCTTTGTGAGGTAGTGTCAGGAACAAACGAACAAAGGGTTCATTTGCACACTTGCAATCTCTAGCTGTCATGTGTAATGAAGTCTGATCACACCTACATTTTTTCCTCTCTGCCGAGTGTCGCTTGATAAAAACTCTTCCGTCATCCAGAGGAAATCTATTTAGGGATCGACATGTTTGTTAATTACATAAAATCCATATACTGTAATCAACAGTCTATTACCGACCTTTGACTACAGATTAAATGTAATCGTGTTTACCTTTACAAACATAATCAGCATGATATGAGTAAATCCAATATATTCACTTTCATAGGTATAACTGGCACTGAGATGAGTAAATGTAGATGTGGACCTACCTCGATAAATGCAATTAACGTGTGATTTTTTTACCATTATGAACACAGACAGTGTGGATAGGATCTGCTGTGGGTCGGTTAGCCTATCAACTGTCAGGATCGTTAAAGCAGTCAGGAAGTAACAACCACCAACAGAAAAACTTGAAAACCTTTATCAAACCTTTAAATATAATTTTAAGGTCATACACACACTCACTTCATATATTAACCTTGATCAACAGTGTTACCTACCTTTATAAGTGTAAATAACATGTGAGTAGATGTAATTATTTTGTACATATATTACAAAAGTGGAATGAAGGCTCTTTTCATATATAAACTGTGATGTATTTTTCTTAATGAATCAAACATTAACCAAGTGAATAATCTTGAACACCAGAAGAAGGTGTTCAAGATAATTCTCACACCGTACACACTCTCACTGAGTGTACATCACTGGATCTCTCTCGAGCAGTCTCTCATTTCATCCCCAGATGTGCATGTGAAAAAGTGTTGAATTTCTCCCTTACCATTCGAACTTTCCAAAAGTCGGTTTATCACGCGAGCTCCACACACTTCATTTCAGAAGACATGACTGACTGACTCAGTCTTGGGTCATGAAAGAATGTTCCCCTTACAACTACACTGGAAAATCTTGCAGAGTTTTCCAGATATCCATCTATTTCACGGTATCGATATAATTCATTTCAAAAGATACGGAGTTACTAAATCTTTGGGTATAAAAGTATATGTTGCTTATAGCGTACCCTGCAGCTGGTTAGAGAGCGCGCGTCATCCTAGCTGAGATGTGGTAATTCCTGTATTTTCATTTTCAGGTCAGGAAGGATTGATCGCATTTTTCCTTTTTATTACGAAGGTTTAAATATACAATGACGTAGTCTGTGAACAGTCAGGACAGAAGTTCCTACACAAATTTTTTGAACGATGAAACGTCATATATATATATATATATATATATATATATATATATATATATATATATATATATATATATATATATATATATATATATATATATATATATATATATATATATATATATATATATATATATATATACAAAGGCAAAGGGGATAAGAGTGAGTGCTCAAACTACAGAGGTATAAGTTTGTTGAGTATTCCTGGTAAATTATATGGGAGGGTATTGATTGAGAGGGTGAAGGCATGTACAGAGCATCAGATTTGGGAAGAGCAGTGTGGTTTCAGAAGTGGTAGAGGATGTGTGGATCAGGTGTTTGCTTTGAAGAATGTATGTGAAAAATACTTAGAAAAGCAAATGGATTTGTATGTAGCATTTATGGATCTGGAGAAGGCATATGATAGAGTTGATAGAGATGCTCTGTGGAAGGTATCAAGAATATATGGTGTGGGAGGCAAGTTGTTAGAAGTAGTGAAAAGTTTTATCGAGGATTTAAGGCATGTGTACGTGTAGGAAGAGAGGAAAGTGATTGGTTCTCAGTGAATGTAGGTTTGCGGCAAGGGTGTGTGATATCTCCATGGTTGTTTAATTTGTTTATGGATGGGGTTGTTAGGGAGGTGAATGCAAGAGTTTTGGAAAAAGGGGCAAGTATGAAGTCTGTTGTGGATGAGAGAGCTTGGGAAGTGAGTCAGTTGTTGTTCGCTGATGATACAGCGCTGGTGGCTGATTCATGTAAGAAACTGCAGAAGCTGGTGACTGAGTTTGGTAAAGTGTGTGAAAGAAGAAAGTTAAGAGTAAATGTGAATAAGAGCAAGGTTATTAGGTACAGTAGGGTTGAGGGTCAAGTCAATTGGGAGGTAAGTTTGAATGGAGAAAAACTGGATGAAGTAAAGTGTTTTAGATATCTGGGAGTGGATCTGGCAGCGGATGGAACCATGGAAGCGGAAGTGAATCATAGGGTGGGGGAGGGGGGCGAAAATCCTGGGAGCCTTGAAGAATGTGTGGAAGTCGAGAACATTATCTCGGAAAGCAAAAATGGGTATGTTTGAAGGAATAGTGGTTCCAACAATGTTGTATGGTTGCGAGGCGTGGGCTATGGATAGAGTTGTGCGCAGGAGGGTGGATGTGCTGGAAATGAGATGTTTGAGGACAATGTGTGGTGTGAGGTGGTTTGATCGAGTAAGTAATGTAAGGGTAAGAGAGATGTGTGGAAATAAAAAGAGCGTGGTTGAGAGAGCAGAAGAGGGTGTTTTGAAATGGTTTGGGCACATGGAGAGAATGAGTGAGGAAAGATTGACCAAGAGGATATATGTGTCAGAGGTGGAGGGAACGAGGAGAAGTGGGAGACCAAATTGGAGGTGGAAAGATGGAGTGAAAAAGATTTTGAGTGATCGGGGCCTGAACATGCAGGAGGGTGAAAGGCGGGCAAGGAACAGAGTGAATTCGATCGATGTGGTATACCGGGGTTGACGTGCTGTCAGTGGATTGAATCAGGGCATGTGAAGCGTCTGGGGTAAACCATGGGAAGTTGTGTGGGGCCTGGATGTGGGAAGGGAGCTGTGGTTTCGGGCATTATTGCATGACAGCTAGAGACTGAGTGTGAACGAATGGGGCCTTTGTTGTCTTTTCCTAGCGCTACCTCGCACACATGAGGGGGGAGGGGGATGGTATTCCATGTGTGGCGAGGTGGCGATGGGAATGAATAAAGGCAGACAGTGTGAACTGTGCATGGCTATATATGTATCTGTCTGTGTGTGTATATATATGTGTACATTGAGATGTATAGGTATGTATATTTGCGTGTGTGGACGTGTATGTATATACATGTGTATGGGGGTGGGTTGGGCCATTTCTTTCGCCTGTTTCCTTGCGCTACCTCGCAAACGCAGGAGACAGCGACAAAGCAAAATAAAAAAATAAATAAAAAAAAAAAAATATATATATATATATATATATATATATATATATATATATATATGTCAGTTCATAACGACTATACACTTATATTGGCAGGAAACTGAAATGATTTACTTAGTCTGTGACATATCTAATAAATACATTTGACTTGGAAAGGGTTGGATTGTGTTCACAGTCGACGAACGGAACCAGTCGAGTACATCACCCTACCACAGGCTATCCTCAGCGTTTGAAGGAAGGAAAGAGAGGATGGGCCAACTGAAGACTAAAGCCCACGTCAGGCTTACGCCTAGGGAATCTGAAACGGCAGCACCTCGATGCACACACAAGACTTAGTCCCTAAAAACACTAGTTGGGCCAAGAGACATATAAGGCGGGAGATACTAATTCCGAGAATCTGCCTGATCTCTCTCTCTCTCTCTCTCTCTCTCTCTCTCTCTCTCTCTCTCTCTCTCTCTCTCTCTCTCTCTCTCTCTTTTCGTCTCCTTTCTTTCTCACTTCGTTTTCATAACTTCCTCATTTTTTGTAAGCCTCGTGCACAGCCCTCTAACCTGTTTGGTTCCTCACTTATCTATTTTCCCCTTATCATCAACAATATTCTTTTATAGCGTGCAATTCTTCCTCACCTTCCTCTTACCTCCTCTGTTTATCCCCTGTTCTCTCTCCCCTCGTCCTTTCTTTAATCTCGTCTCATTAGCAGCTATCCACCCTTCCTTCCCAGCAATTTATCTCTGAATTCGATACTCACTCCTGAAGTATCCTCTTCCCTTTCCTCGTCCTCTTCTTCCGCTCTTGGTGTCTTATTCGCACTCATACTCTTCCTAATTTCTATTTTTTTCTTATCCTCTCTCTAGCCTTCCTCTTTAAGTTTCTGCAACTCCTGTCATCCGATTTCTTCTCCTTCTATTGATTCTTCTTCTCCTTTCGCTTCTACTTAATCCTTTTTGCAATGATTTCTTCTCCTCTTCTTAGGATTCCTCAGCTTTCTCTCATGCACTCCCTTGTATGAATCATCTTCCTCTTTCTCTGCCGATTACCCGTCTTCCTCTTTCTCCTCAACTCTCGTGTCTTTGTCTTCATCCCCTTACATCCTATAATCTTTATGTCATCCATTCTCCTGAAACTCTCTTCACCACTGGTGTTGCATTATTGCCTTCTATTACCATGGGCCTACAGTTTTACTGTCCTGTGTCCATCTTTAGTAGTGAGAGGGGATCAGTCTTCTCCTTTACTGTAGTGTTTCCATCTAAACAAAGTAGGAATTTAGGACACCATTGCAGTTCTCTAACATATAACTCCATCATAGACCATCAGTTCTTTTATTATCTAGTTTTCTTACATGCTGTCCTCCAGCAGATAACCTTGTCATAGACCATCAGGTCTTTTGTTATCTAACTTTCCCATGTACTGTCCTCCAGCAAATAACGTCACAGGTCATAAGGGCTTCTGTTATCTGGCTTTCCCATGAGCTCCTTGCTGACCTGGAAGAACACCTTACCAGTGCGGTATCGCTCAAACACAGGAGCATCGCCTATGTTTACAAAAGTCCCACGAGTGTTTCCCTCTACTCGATCCTGCCACCAACAATGTTTCCTTAACCTCTCTCTCTCTCTCTCTCTCTCTCTCTCTCTCTCTCTCTCTCTCTCTCTCTCTCTCTCCTCTTTCTCTCTCTACATCATGCCCCTTATTTCATTTTCCTCTGCTCTCTTATCGCGCTGATCTACTCACTGCTACCGTTTAATTTCTAATTTCTGTTTCTTATATTTTTCCTCACTTTCTTTATTAGTATTTTTATATCTGTTCTGTCTCATCTACATTCATATTGTCTTATTGTCCTCCATTTTTCCATAACAAAAGTAACGGCATCACTGTGTGTCTTTACCTTCTCGTTTTTGCTACCGGTCTGTAAAACTTTGCAAAGCTATTTGAGAATCTAGACAGAAGACATTAACTGCTTTACTTTCGTCATACACGTTGATGTATCAAAAGCGAAATCCAGCAGGTTTGTCAGATATGAGTAATTTCGTCGACAACCATGTTGAGAACAGTGTATTAAGTGGTGGTCCTTTAAATGGTTTACAACTCTGTCTTCAATGATGATTTCCATAAGTTGTCCAACTACAGACGGTAAGCTAATTGACTATAACTTCCGGGCAGTGACTTATTACCTTTCGCAGATCTCGGCCTTACGATGGCAAACTCCCATTCATCTGGAACTGTCTTCGGAGCAAGTGACTTAGTGAAAAGGATAGTCAAGGATTTAGCTATCTCATATTCGTCTCTCGCTTTGTCCTCTGATAAAACTTATTAGGGCCTGCCATATAACTTATTTTCATTCTGTTTATTGCTGATAATATACTTGCTCTACCTTTTATGTCATTTTGTTGAAGAACGTTCTCTTCTCTTAACAATAAAACTGGATTTGGAACTTTTGATCGTAGATACAGATGCAAAAGATTTATCTAAGATTTTCGCCATTGTTTTGTCTTGAACCAAATCATCGTTTTCCGTAATCGTTGGTCCAACTGACTGGGTAATGACTCTTGCATCTAGTTTACATGTAAAAGTCTTAAGGATTTTTCTTGCTATTTTCAGCAAAATACGCTTCATATTGAGTTTCACTTTGTCGTATAACTCTCTTACTACCCCGACGCAACTCTACATGATTTACAGCATCATGTTTTTTATTGGTCTCGTTTAGTTTCTTATGAGCTTCTTTCTTGGACAACAGGACCTTCTATATCTCACCGTTCCACTACCTTCGTTTCCTTTTAGAAACAGACCGCCTACTACGCATTGGAACGTATGTCCCCTCCACTGCTTTGAAGGTTTTACTGAAGCTTTTCATATTTCCTTTTAGAAACAGACCGCCTACTACGCATTGGAACGTATGTCCCCTCCACTGCTTTGAAGGTTTTACTGAAGCTTTTCATATCACCTCTAGTCTGCCTGTCAATCGCAATGCTAAGATCAATCAAATTAGTACGTTTAGAATCGGGAACTTGTCGCAACTGTCATGTTGACCAACATCACATGTAGTATTGAAAGCGAACTCAAAATTAAAATGTCGGTGATACTTTTACAAAACTTTTCTCCAACTTCAACATTATTAACGAGATCCTCATTTGTAGTTAGAAGTAAATTTGATACATTTTCGTCACGAGTAGGTTTCTCGAGTGAGAAACCCTTCCAGAGCTACCGGAAAGGGATTCTCCTCATTTAGATATCGGTGTGTTAGAATTATATATTACTGAAAATATAGCTTAGTAAAACACCTGAAAAATGGTCACGGAACTTTCGACCTTATGATCACTGACCAAGTTCTTTGCTCTTCAACAATCCGGGTTTCTTCTACGGTGCCGTGTTTCCTCAAGTGACCTGAACGTTTATATTTCCTCCTTTTATGTGTCAAAATATATAGCATTATTCTTAAGCAAAATATGAATAAAGCAGACGACAAAATAAAACCTGTAGAACAAGGACGATAGTACCGTCTCGTAAGATCAAGTGATAACACAGAGAGGACATATATATATATATATATATATATATATATATATATATATATATATATATATATATATATATATATATATTTACTCTTAACTTTTAACTTTCTTCTTCCACACACTTTACCAAACTCAGTCACCAGCTTCTGCAGTTTCTCACATGAATCAGCCACCAGCGCTGTATCATCAGCGAACAACAACTGACTCACTTCCCAAGCTCTCTCATCCCCAACAGACTTCATACTTGCCCCTCTTTCCAAAACTCTTGCATTTACCTCCCTAACAACCCCATCCATAAACAAATTAAACAACCATGGAGACATGAAAAGTTTTTATCGAGGATGTAAGGCATGTGTACGTGTAGGAAGAGAGGAAAGTGATTGGTTCTCAGTGAATGTAGGTTTGCGGCATGGGTGTGTGATGTCTCCATGGTTGTTTAATTTGTTTATGGATGGGGTTGTTAGGGAGGTAAATGCAAGAGTTTTGGAAAGAGGGGCAAGTATGAAGTCTGTTGGGGATGAGAGAGCTTGGGAAGTGAGTCAGTTGTTGTTCGCTGATGATACAGCGCTGGTGGCTGATTCATGTGAGAAACTGCAGAAGCTGGTGACTGAGTTTGGTAAAGTGTGTGGAAGAAGAAAGTTAAGAGTAAATGTGAATAAGAGCAAGGTTATTAGGTACAGTAGGGTTGAGGGTCAAGTCAATTGGGAGGTGAGTTTGAATGGAGAAAAACTGGAGGAAGTGAAGTGTTTTAGATATCTGGGAGTGGATCTGCCAGCGGATGGAACCATGGAAGCGGAAGTGGATCATAGGGTGGGGGAGGGGGCGAAAATTCTGGGGGCCTTGAAGAATGTGTGGAAGTCGAGAACATTATCTCGGAAAGCAAAAATGGGTATGTTTGAAGGAATAGTGGTTCCAACAATGTTGTATGGTTGCGAGGCGTGGGCTATGGATGGAGTTGTGCGCAGGCGGATGGATGTGCTGGAAATGAGATGTTTGAGGACAATGTGTGGTGTGAGGTGGTTTGATCGAGTGAGTAACATAAGGGTAAGAGAGATGTGTGGAAATAAAAAGAGCGTGGTTGAGAGAGCAGAAGAGGGTGTTTTGAAGTGGTTTGGGCACATGGAGAGAATGAGTGAGGAAAGATTGACCAAGAGGATATATGTGTCGGAGGTGGAGGGAACGAGGAGAAGAGGGAGACCAAACTGGAGGTGGAAAGATGGAGTGAAAGAGATTTTGTGTGATCGGGGCCTGAACATGCAGGAGGGTGAAAGGAGGGCAAGGAATAGAGTGAATTGGAGCGATGTGGTATACCGGGGTTGACGTGCTGTCAGTGGATTAAATCAAGGCATGTGAAGCGTCTGGGGTAAACCATGGAAAGCTGTGTAGGTATGTATATTTGCGTGTGTGGACGTATGTATATACATGTGTATGGGGGGGTTGGGCCATTTCTTTCGTCTGTTTCCTTGCGCTACCTCGCAAACGCGGGAGACAGCGACAAAGTATAATAAAATATAAAAAATATATATATATATATACATTGACCACAATAGTCCGTGATGATAGTTATGAAGGTGAAATCGCAATTCAGTGGTTCATGTAATTTTATCTAACATGTAATTTTGTTTGTACATGAGGCACTACATGTTTCACGGAGACAATCCACCTCACTCATTAGGTGCGAACAATCATAGAGTTTTTTAAATCTCACCACAAAAATGCTCTCTCTCCTCTGCCATTCTTGACTACACAATATATATATATATATATATATATATATATATATATATATATATATATATATATATATATATATATATCGCTTTTACATAAACTGCAAATGTATAAAATCATTCCAACTTGGAACATGTCATAGTTGCACATAAATTGAAAAAAGTAGTTTAACAAAAAAAAAAAAAAAAAAATCAAGCCAAAAGGACTATCAATGGATTTGCTTGTAAAAGACATTTTTTGTACCAGTTATAAATGTTTATACGATAAACTGAAACTTTTGCATATACATAAAAAAACGCTTTATGTTTGCACTGAAACCATAGTTTTCAACGGAAATATATCATTTTCAAAGTGAACACGTTACATATGGTAGAAAATGGATTGTTGCATGAAAAACTAAAAAGAAAAAATAATCTTAAAAATACGGATCTGCGCATGAAGGAAAAAAAAAAATGCATAGCTACGAGAAAATTTCAATGAAAGGAAACACAATTAACTTGTTCTACCTTCAGGTGGGAGGTAATATTACTATTCGTTATACTGAAATCGCAGAATGTGATCTCATTTTCAGGCATAAAAGTAAATTTTGAAAGAAACAAAAATGAAAATATCAGAGACAAGGGCCTTTTAAAACGGTCTTTGAATCTGCTTCAACACCTGCAGGGGGTGAATATATTTTCGAAGGGTGGTTATAAGGTGACGCTGAACGGGATTAACGACCCTGGCAGTTAAGAGGCTAATTCTAGAACCAGTATTTTGTTGCAGTTGAGACTGTGTTGTGTACGAGGCGTCACGAGAGAGCCAGGCGTCCAATGGCGACGTTGAAGACACCCCTGGGTATGATGGCCTGACCTTCTGACCTGACCAGTAAGGGTCAGGTCAGAAGATGGTCCATTATGCTCCAGGGTCGCACCACCGTGTTCTTGGGTCGTACCGTCGTGATCTGGTTACTTTACGTCGTGCTCCAGTGTCGTACCGTCGTGTTCTTGGGTCGTACCGTCGTGATCTAGGGACTTTACGTCGTGCTCCAGGGTCGTACCGTCGTGTTCTTGGGTCGTACCGTCGTGTTCTAGGGACTTTGCGTCGTGCTCTAGCGTCGTACCGCCATGCATTGGGGATTAAAAACGTAGTGCTCTGTGGTCGTTCTGTCGTGTTCAAGGACCCCAACATCGTTTTCTAGAGTGAAAACATCGTTTTCTGAGGGAGAACCACCGTACTCATGGGATGAAACTCACTAAGGAACAAGTCTCTCCTACACCCTCCATCATTTTTCTTTCCGTAATGGAATTCCAATATTCATAAATGATATTTGTGGGCACACAACTCAGCGTGTACAGATAGCGTGTAATTAGATACGTGACTTCCTTCCTTCTCAATACATTTTCATAACACCAGCGCTCTTATTTTTGTAGAAAAATGAGAATCATATTAAAGGTATGAAAAACAGTATGAATAGTGATTAGAGAAATGGGTAAATAATTCATAATGCACCTTCCGCAGTTTTGTTTGATTCAAGCACATTTCATGTTTACGTTTGAAGTGTACTAGCAGATTCGGGCCCTCCGAGCCATCGCGTGCTACCTCCTGCAGAAGGACAGAAGTTGCATCACATGTACACCAAGGACTTGGTCGAATGCAGACGCAGACCAGCTGGCCATTGACCTTTGCACTCGGACTTGCACCGAGCATACGCCTCTATGACCATGGAGAACGGCAGAATATAATCTAATACATTCATCACACCTTGTTCTCTTTATCTAATAATTTCTTTGCATATCCATATATATATATATATATATATATATATATATATATATATATATATATAATTTCTCAACACCCACGTACAAGAGGCAGAGGTCACATTGCTTTGCTCTCCGGCTATGTGATACATGCATCAGGTTTTCCCACCACGACCGAACAAATACGACACTATCCTATGCTGGCGAGCTGGCCTACTTCCCTCTGCTGGTAGCTTCAGGAGGGTTGGTTGGAGTTTCCGTCTTCCGAAAACGAATCTGGTCTTTTAATGCGTTTTTCATATCACTGTGATTAGTTAAATGGATTCTAAGACTAATAGAAAATAGTTTTGGATCATCTATTTACAATGTATAAAAAACCTACTTTTACCTTCTTATTGTACATTATTGCATCTTCATAAGCTTGGTAATTCAAACTGAAATCTTGTATATTCGTCATATATCGCTGATAGATAACATCATCTTTAAATAAACGAAGGAACTATAAGGGACGTTTGTAACTGTGACTTGTCTATCTTTCTGATTTGTAACACTGATTATATGATTTAAGTAGACGGCTGTCAATAAAGTAATGAGGAAGAGAAACAGAAGTATAATGTTTGGTAAAGTAATTCTCGTGTTTGCTGGACAACTGAGACTAACGGGTTGAGTTACAGTGAGGATACAGAGGGCCTCGCCATCCCACTCCCAATAGTATTACCTTTATGCTTATATAAGACAAAAACCTACACCTGTAATTATCTCCGATATTTTCTAAGTGTTTGCCATACTGTGAATATGTATGTCATTCTTTTGTCCACTTGCTTTCTACTATTCTCTCTCAATCTATATAGTTCCTACCCCAACACTCTCCTCTCTCTCTCTCTCTCTCTCTCTCTCTCTCTCTCTCTCTCTCTCTCTCTCTCTCTCTCACGCGGTGAGCGCTCCGCGCTCCGTGCTAGCTCTGTTTAATGACAAGGGACTCGTAAATAGGCTTCTTTTTCCATCTCTCTCTCCGAGCAAAGATTAAACTTCCTCACTCCTGATAGATTAAAGAACTTGAAAAATTCTCTGTCAAAACGCCAAGTTTAGATAAGATGACTCGGAGAGGTGCATCGAGACGGATGTACACACACACACACACACACACACACACACACACACACACACACACACACACTAATCCAGGTATTCAATCATCGACCAGAACCGAGGGGAGGATGAACACCTAGGTTGGATGTTGGACGTCCGTCATACCCAGGATTCGAACCCATGTCGGTTCGACCCCGGGCTGGCCTATACTGACTTATGGTCAGTAAACGTAACTACACCAAGGAGGCCCGCATTGTGAGCATGTGAACTATGCTGAAATATTTCACTATGAAAATTCCTCACAAAATTCACCTATACAACCACATACTTTCCCAACCATCCAGACCACCTACAACACAAGGGGTCACAACTTTTCGTAGCCACTACACCCTCCCCAACAACCTATACCTAAAGACCTACAACACTAGAAACTAATCAGTACAACACTTTATACCAACAGATCACAATAACATTCGTTGTAGTAATACCCACATCCACCATAACCCTCCACTAACCAGTAATCATCTACAACCATCAATATCTTCTAAAGTAGTCGGTGGGTATATACAACATATCTACAGCCACCTTGCCCACCAGCCACAGAACCCACTATGACACAAAACATCCAAGAATCATTCACAAGATCTACAACCTTCACTTTATCTACCATGTACCACATAACTCATCCAACTCAACAGCTTCCTCCACAACAATGGCCTTACCTACAGCACTCTTCGTTAACCGATTTACAACGGTCTAGCATCACAACCTACAACTTCCACCACAACATTCAACATCATCCACCAAAAGAGACACCAAACAACCACGACACGGGTAAATCTGTAACCAACCTACAACACCACTCAAAACAACCGCTAACCACAATAACTGTGTACAGTACCTACGCAAACCACAACCCCTACTCCCACTTCCTGAACCATCGTCTACCACAACCGTTGCCACATCTTCAGCCATCAATCAGCCGCCATCACAACTCACAACATCTTTACAACCCTCAGTCACATTTTGGTCATCATCTACCACAACATCTACCACAACCATCACTTACACACACACACACACACACACACACACACACACACACACACACACACACACACACACACACACACACACACACACACACACGCAAACAGTGACCCTCCATCTCCGCCCACCTCACGGATCCCAAGAGCACCCAAAACCTGGGTTCATATTCGGGTGAAATTTGTGTCTGGTTAACGAGTGTAATAACCGGACCGGTTCGCCTGTCTCACCTGTTGACGCTAAGCCATTATTGTGCAGTGGCTGTTGGGCCTGTAAACATGTGGGCCGTCCGCGCTCCCCCCCAGCTGCCTGAGGGAGGGAGGCCAGGCCTGGGGCAGCGGTGGGTGTGGGAAGATGAGATGGACGAGGGCGGGCAGAAAGATGGGATCGAGAAGGTGAGGTTACACCTCCAGCTGTGTGTGTGTGTGTGTGTGTGTGTGTGTGTGTGTGTGTGTGTGTGTGTGCCATAATAAGTGCACGAAAGAAGACGTGTTACTATGTATGTACAGAAACTACCCAGCTGCGTGCACATGAAGGGACGCTATGTACACACAAGGGAATAATTTAGTGTATACACGTAAACGATGATATCCCGTTGTTTTGTTGACACGGAAGGCGTCCGGGCGTATGTAAATAAGCGTCTCGTTGTCTACGTTAGCTACAACACATATGGAAATGTTACTTCTGAGGTCATTCACATCGGGGCACGTGTACGTACGTACATCTGCTACGCCGACGCCTGAGCAGCACTGAAAGCACACGTCTTGTGTACAGTGACCCCTACTGGAGCCAGCGTCATCCCAGCCCTGTGACCTCCACTGGAGCCCGTGTCATCCCAGCCATGTGACCCCCCCCCCCCCCCCACCGGAGCCCGTGTCATGCCAGCCCTGTGACTCCCAACTGGAGCCCGTATCATCCCAGCGCTGTGACCTCCACTGGAGCCCGTGTCATCCCAGCCCTATGACCTCCACTGGAGCCCGTGTCATGCCAGCCCTGTGACACCCCCCCCCCCCACTGGAGCCCGTGTCATCCTAGCCCTGTGACCCACACCGGAGCCAGCGTCATGCCAGCGCTGTGACCCCCCCACCGGAGCCCGTGTCATGTCAGCGCTGTACTCTGATACATATCTCCATCCCTCCAACTTACCAACATTAGGCGGGGAATGGCTCGTGCTCCTCCCCCTGGAGCAGAGAGATGAAGTGCCGTCACCAGAGCGCTGATGGGCCTAATACTTGGTGAAATATGACGCTGGAGCCCCACGAGCTTAATGTCCCATTGTGTATCAATGTCAAATGTCCCGTGGGAGGTGGAGGCTGACGTGACACCCCCCACCCACCCACCCCCACCCCAAGTATTTTTTTTTATGTTTTGGAAAGAGACGAGGAGGCAACGTCCTGTTTATAACTAATATCACACACACACACACACACACACACACACACACACACACATATATATATATATATATATATATATATATATATATATATATATATATATATATATATATATATATATATATATTTCGTTGGAGCATAAAGCCTCGGTCAAAAGTGCATATCAAGGTCGGGCCTTAAATGAAATATAGAGGGGTTAATGAAACGTCAAAAGAAGATGTAAAGGAAAGCATCGACGAAGTTTGGAGTAAGTGGAAAACTTGTCTTTTAAAGTGCGCCAGGTCACAGTTATCCGAGAAGACATGAGAAGGTAGAGAGTTCCAAGGCTTTGACATATATGGAAAGAATCAGTTATCAAAACAGCCCACCCTTGAGTTGTCAATGGCCACACAGTAATAATGTGACGCAGCAGCTTGCCGATTACTGCGTGGTCTTGCTAGAGGTATGGGCACACAAGCATCCAGCTCTCTGAGTCAACAACCAAAGTAATGCCCATAGAAGAGGGAAGGCGAAACAACGTTGCGGTGCAGGGAAAGCGGGTCACGTTTTGGAGTTATCCTGGAAGGATTCGTAAGTAGGACCGCTTTCGACTCACCTCTGTCAAGTAACGATGCACAGCAAGACCCGCACCAGACGTGAGAGCAGTACTCAATACCAAGACGGATCAGTCCTTTGTATAAACGGAACAACTTTTGAGAAGAAAAGAAATTTTGCCATCTAAACAGTACTCCAATTTCTTAGAAGTAGACGCATCTATTTCCGTAACATGAGGTTTCCATGTAATACCAAAAAATGTTCGTTGAGTCAAGAGGTGGAATTACAGAATCGTCCAAGGAAAGAGGAAAGATGCGAGGAATGTTTGATGGAGAGAGGGGTAGAAACTGGGTCTTGGAGGCATTAAGCTTAATCAGATTTCGTCTACCCCACTAAGATATCCTAAATCTAAGTTCAATAAGGAAGTTGTGTTGAAACGAGAAGCAGATCGAGTAAGAAAAAAAGGAGCAGAATTGAAGGATGTGAAGGGATGCAGTGTTGAGTCGTCAGCGTATGAGTGCATCTGTTACTTATGCAAGAAAGGAAATGGTTGATAAAGAAAGAAACTTGAGGGACACCGCTGTCAATGGAGAAAGAAGGAGAGGTTGAACCATCAACAGCCATAGAGACAGATCAGCCAGAGAGGAAACTACATATGAAGGAGCAAAGTGAGACAGGGAAGCCAAAAAAGGGGGAGCTTTGAGATATCCTGTCCAAGGCTTTGTATATGTCAAGGACAACTACACAGGGTTCCACAAAATCTTTCAAGGATGAAGACCAGACATTAGTAAGACAGGAAACAATATATCTGTATGGGAGGAATTCAACCATTCCCTATGGTGAAAGATGAAATCATCTATGTAGATCTCGACTTGCTAGGAGAAGATGCCAAAGTGTCATGACAGGAGTTTCGATAGTCGAAGAAAGATACAAAATTTGCAGAATTAGGAGAGCAATAGGGGAAACGAAGGAAAAAAATGTGGTAGTAAGTAGACAGAAATTGAACCAGATAATGTTGAGCTCATTAAACTGTAAATATTTGTGTCACGACATTTCTCTCTGCCTAATGCATATATTGTAAATGTGAACACTCCCCATCACGCAACACTCCTAGAGTTATCACAACTGCAAGGGAAATCAGTTATCGCGCTACAAGAATGTGTCCATGGTCAGGTGGACAGACAGACAAACAGACAGAGAAAGACCCTGGAGTGATGACATAGTATCTTGCGTACACTACGTGTAGTGGTCAGACATAAAAATAAAATAGAAAGGAAAAGAAGGAAGAAAAGGACGAAGCATAGTGAGGTTCTAAGACGATAAGGCAGAAGTGGTAAGGAGCCTCTCTGCCTTCTTCCCTCCCTCGCTCTCTTCCCTCCCTTCCTTCCCTCGCTCTCCTCCTTGCCTTCCCTCCCTCGCTCTCCTCCCTCCCTTCCTTCCCTCGCTCTCCTCTCTCCCTTCCTTCCCTCGCTCTCCTCTCTCCCTTCCTTCCCTCGCTCTCCTCCTTCCCTTCCCTCCCTCGCTCTCCTCCCTCCCCTCCTCCCCTCGCTCTCCTCCTTCCCTTCCCTCCCTCGCCCTCCTCCCTCCCTTCCTTCCCTCGCTCTCCTCCCTCCCTTCCTTCCCTCACTCTCCTCCTTCCCTTCCCTCCCTCGCTCTCCTCCCTCCCTTCCTTCCCTCGCTCTCCTCCCTCCCTTCCTTCTCTCGCTCTCCTGGCGTCCAGCGGGAGGGAGCAGTGAACACCGTAAGCCCAGATGACGACGTACATAACGCCCAGCTCTGACTCCACGTGAGTCCAGATATAAACATGACCGCTCAGCGCCACTAATACATTTACCTCTTGAACGACCAGCCACTTTGTCCTGGGATGGGCGAGAGGCAGGTCCATCAGAGTGAGAGGTAGGTCGACCAGAATGAGAGGGTGGACGATCAGAGTTAGAGAAAGGTCGATCTAGGTGAGTGGCAGGTCGACCAGAGTAAAGAAAAGGTCGACTAGAGTGAAAGGCAGGTCGACCAGAGTAAGAGGCAGGTCGATCAGAGTAAGATGGAGGTCGACTAGAGTGACAGGTAGGTAGACCAGAGTAAGAGGCAGGTCGACCGGAGTGAGAGGCATGTAGATCATATTAAGAGGCAGGTCGACGAGAGTGAGAGGTAGGTCGACCTGAGTGAGAGACACGTCGACCAGGGTAAGAGTCAGGTCGACCAGTGATATGCCGACCACAGTGAGAAGCAAGTCGATCAGAGTAAAAGGCTGAGCCACCTGATGTTATAGGCAGAATGAGAGGCAGGTCGACCTAGAGTGAGAGGCAGGTCGACCAGAGCGAGAGGCAGTTCGACCAGAGCGAGAGAAATGAGAGTAACGGTCGACTCCCGCCTCCCATCCCTCCCTCAAAAAAAAAAAGAGAAAAAAATTCCCAGTTTCCCTTTAATAACACGAAATTATCTGGTCATCACATAATTTTTCCAACTATTATTTGTCCGTTTTCTGTCAATTAAAAAAGTATCAACATCGGAAATTTCACGAGTCCAAAAAAAAAAAAAAGGGGAGATGGGGAGGGGAAGGGGGAGGGGGGAAGGGGTAGAAATTCATTACTGGGATCGACAGGACGGTATGGGGGGGGGGGGAGGGGGAAGGGGAGGGGGGTGAGAGGGGGGGGGGACGTTGTTTATGTTTTGAGGGTCTGTGTTTACTTGTTGGCTGAGATTCCTCCCCCCCCCCCCCCCCGTCTCGAAACCCTCTATCTTCCTATACTTTCTCCCTCCTTTATTATCCCACCCTTTAACTTCCTCTATTTTCCCCCTTCTTTATTCGCCAACTCTTTAACTTTCTCTATTTTCCCCCTTCTCTCATTATATCCCTCTGGGTTCATTTACTTCCGCCTGTTATCTTGCCTTCACACCCTTTAGCTTTCCTCCATTATCCCTTATCCATTTATTTTTTCTCCTTACCTCTTCCCTTACCTTTATTTCCCCTTCCACCTACTTTACCCTTTCCCTAAAATTCCCCCTTCCTACTAATTTCCCTTCTACTGTATTTCTTGCTTCCTTTATTTCCCATTCCCCTCTAGCTTGCCATTTTCCCTTCATTTTCTCCTTCCACAAACATTCACATTTCCCTTTTACTTTCCCTTTCCTTTCCCCTTTAGCTTACAATGTTTAAAAACCTCTATACTGATGCATACAATGCTTAAAGTTTCTATACCGATGTTTATAAAGCCTGAAGTTCCCACTGCTGCTCACAAAGCTAAAAGCTTCTGCTGGTGCTTATGAAGCTTAAAGCTTTGATGCTGATGCTTACAGAGCTTGAAGCTTCTGCTTTGTGCTTACAGTGGTGCTTATAAAAGTTAAAGCTGTTGGTGTTTTACAAATCTTAAAGCTTCTATGATTAAGATTCTCTACTGAGCTTTTAAAACTTAAATTTAGCTGGTGCTGGTGATGACAATGCTATAAACAATAATATCTGGATTCTCTATGACATAGAAGAACGCGAGCACTACACATGTTTCTGGTCATCTATGAGAAACAGAAATGAAATGTTTTTGCTTTTAAATTTTTCTTAAAACATACCAAGAAGCGAGACCTCCAGCCTGCTTTATTTTTCTCGACGTATTTTTCTCTGTGAGGCTACACCTCACTTTATCTCTCCCCCTCCCACCAATCAACTTCTCCTCTCTCCCACTCAACACACCCCTTGATCATCGTTAACAAATGCTCTTTACGGTAATGAAAATGATGACCACCAGTCATGCAACGGTACGACCCTTGATGACGACCTTATGACCTACTCTTTACTATCCAGGTTCACTCACCCTAACCCTCGTCACTCATTGTTCATTTCTTTATTCGTACAGAGCATATACTTCTCTCCCTTTAAATTAGACCCGTGCATCATCACGGAATCTCTTTCTAAATCTTACTTGCTTTCGACGCTTTACTTTCAAAGCGTCTCGATTCTATCCTGAAATAACATATTCATGTTGAGACATACCCACATCTTACGTTCCAGTCCAACAAACCTCACGGAGTGAACGCCGCAAAATACGTTCCCCTAAAGCTGGGGGTGTTGTCTATGTTCCACAGTATCTACGGGGGGCCTCATTCGCCCCAGAGTGGAATACATCTTGAATATCAGGCGGGGAGGCTCTACCTCCACTTCGATCTAAGACAATGGACTCAAATCACCTCACCAAATCACTTCTGCATTCACCCGTCTTCATCTTCTGCGACGACCTTTTTCTTTTTGAAGTTAGCTTAGAGGGTAGAGGCAACTTCAGCCCTAATCAAAGCCATCTCATTGAATACATATATATATATATATATATATATATATATATATATATATATATATATATATATATATATATATATATACATCTTAGCCTAAGCCAGGTACCTATTTCATCGATCAACCACTAAAGATGGATGAACAGCTGGGTTGACCGTGGACCGAGTGCCGCAACCAGAATTCGAACCTATGCGCTCGACCCTGGGCGATCAGTGAATGCGTCACAATCAGGAATGGTAACCGCTACACCACGGTTATAATTTCAGCCACCGTTCTCATGAGCAGTCTGCGTGTGTCCCAGCCTCTGTCAACTATATACCTATCACACGCGTCTGGCCGCTGATTTTTGTGGATTCTTTGTCCAGACCAGCTACACGGGGCCCGACAGTACACTGTCTTTACCTGTACCCGTGAGCTTTCCACATCTAACATTTGGCTCTACAGAAACCTAAGGAGCCAAGTCTATTCCTTCTAGTTCAATGAGCGGGTTATGAAGCGCGAAGGAGGGGTTCTTCTATCCGAACGTCGAGGCAGGATGAATTTACTAAACACTGGTACAGAAGGAGGATACGTTTGAAATACAGAGGTGGACGTGGACAACCTCTGGTAAAACCGAACACAAGGATGACTTACATAATACAGCATAAATTCATGAATAACTGATAAAACTATTTACCACTTTCTCTACAATGAATGGATCTGATCTGTACATGTCTTGACTGACATTCATTATATTTTCATCTTCGTGTCTAATTATGATGGATTCTATACAGTGCTTCCATCCATGTACAATTTAGATCCATCTATTGTAGAAAAAAATGGCAAAAAGTGTTATCAACTGTTCATGAATTTATGTTGAATTATGTAAGTCAATCTTGGGTCCGGTTTTACCTCAGTAAGGTCATCCAAGAGATGTCAGGTCAAGGTCAGGTAGAGGGTGGGTCACGCATACCCTTGTGCCAACATCGCCTTTCATGAATTACAAGATGACATGACCCCATTCCAAGTTTCCTCCGGTTCTGTACACATATCCTCTGTTGTGTCTATTTTCCTCACTCTGTAACCAGTCCTCTGAAGATGTGGTAATACACGAAAGCGCTCAGGATTCTCGTGTTTCATTTTCCAAGTGGTGTTTCTGTATACATGTGTCTGTGTGTGTGTGTGTGTGTGTGTGTGTGTGTGTGTGTGTGTGTGTGGTAGCTCACTCTACCAGCACGTTAAACCGCGAATGGAAAGCCACCTTTGGCGAGAGTATACAGCCTTGTTAAAGTGCACACCTCACAGGAGTCCATCATTTCTCTGGCACTGGAAACAGCGCAGCCTTGGAGCTGCAGGAACTCTTGGAAAGAGGTCCTGAGTAATTCCAAGACCCTCAATTAGGAATGGGTCCTAAGGTAATTATGAATACATAATCCCATACAGACACACCATCCACTCACCTTGGATGGACAATGACCCCTAAACCAAACACCAACCACACACACACACACACACACACACACACACACACACACACACACACACACACACACACATATATCAGAAACATCGACACAAAAGCAACATACAAACTAAAAGAATCCCTTAATATCCACTACAGACTTTTCATCCTTTCCATCCTCCTGCGTGGTCTTCCACTTTCTCTAAAGCTCAAAAACTACTCACTGCTTCTAGTAACTTTCCTCTCACTCAGCATACTTGTAAAACCTTATACATAGTGTCTCTATCAATTCATACGCTTTCTCCATTTTGCATACATGCCGCATACAAATCCTGCTTCTCTACGTATTTCTCGCACACATTCCTCAGAACAAACACTTGGTCCACACAGCCACTACCACTGCTGAACCTTCTTTGTTCCTCTCCAGATTGATGATCTGTTCATGTCAACACCGTATCAATCACCACCCTCCCAGCCAACTCACCAGGCACACTCAACAAACTTGCACCTCTGTCATTTGAACATTCACCTCTGTCCTCC
>NC_092231.1:24523393-24573393 GCF_036320965.1 Panulirus ornatus | reverse complement strand
ATTCTATTGCAAATAAAGATAATCAGAAATACTTACGGTGAACCAATGTATAATGGAACATTAAATACTGCCTGAGGAAGGCCACGAATTCCTTTTTCCTCTGATAAGCCAAATTACCAATGAACAAATATATAACTATACAAATATATATGTATATATATATATATATATATATATATATATATATATATATATATATAAACTATATAAATATATATATATATATATATATATATATATATATATATATATATATATATATATATGTATATATATGGAAAATCTCTCCATTTAGTTCTCAAATGTCAAAAAAAAAATTCCTATGACAGGAGATAAAAAGGCAGATTCTGGAATCCCGTGCGTGTCCCGTCAATCATCATTACGTCATCACACTAACAGCGGCAGCAGACCGGATCATATTCCAATCACCGTTCTCGGGACTTCAAAGCGACGCAAGGTAAAGGGCGGAACGCATCATCTGGCGGCCGGGCAGGGAGAGGGCCAGCCCAGGCCAGGGGTGGGCTGGTGGTGGTAGGGTAGGGTGGAGGGGGAGATCACAGATAAGTCTAATGGAGCCAGAGGCCAGCGGGCTATGGCCTACAGTGGCCAGATCAGTGGGAGGAGGGAAGGCAAGGTGAGTTGTAGTGCAGGGGTGAGGTAAGGGATGTAGGGGTGAGGAATAGGCCTAAGAAATGGGCAAATACATTGAAATTGTATATTTTAAGTACGTTTTACAACACACACACACACACACACACACACACACACACACACACACACACACACACACACACATACACACGGGCCTCCGTTATGTAGTGCTCAGCGTTACTTACCATGAGTCAGCACGGGCTAGCCTATGGTCGGACCCAGTTGTGTTCGAATCATGGGCAAGGCAGTCGGCTCACACTCAACCTAGGTTTTCAAATTCCCATTGGGATAGGTAGATAAATGGTTACCTTGCTCAGGTTTGTCTGTGTGTGTGTGTGTGTGTGTGTGTGTGTAGAAATGCGAAGACATGGCTAATATACATAAAGTTTAGAGACGGAGCAACACGAGTGTAAAACTTTCTCCGTAACACACAAATGGTAATCACACATACGCAAACACTCATCGCCTACACAATGAAACAAAGATCCTCCCAATCCAATCTCAACATCTCCGACCTTCGGGTACATGCAACAGCACTTGACCCCACCCAACCAAACCACTCCATAACCTGCATCTACCCCACAGGTAGATATAAAAAGCCTACCCCTGCCTCACGTTTCAGCAACCTCTACTCACAAGTCTACCAAACCTAACACGTAAATCGCCGAGAAAAGACATGCACAGTGCCGTACCCCGCCAAGCCCTTGATATTCGCCCTTCCAACCCATTCTTAAACGCCAGCCTGCCTGACATACACCCATCAGAAACCACACTTCCCAGACATACACGGGTCACACTCTCCCGTCTACGCTGTGGACATCACCCATCACTGCAACACTAAAAAAAAAAAAAGAAAAAAAAAAATCGATTCAACATATCCCAAGAAAATTAATACCTACGAGACATCTTTAACGGCGAAGATACCAAACACCAATTACTCAATTACCTCCACTCTCTAGGTAAACGCAGAAAGAACATCACCTCACTCCATGAACTATGGTCCCAACCGGTGGACTCGGCTGGCTCCCTGAGAGCAGCACGCGCCTCATAAGACAAAAGGGAATCCTGGGACAGGCAAGAAGAGCGAGCATGTGAAGACACACACATATACTAGTATGATTATGAATGGACGAGTGATACAACTCACGTGCTACAGAATACTGCACAGACGACAACATCTTACCTGGAAAAGAGGAGAAAAATGATCTTAGTATGACATGTGTGTAAAGAATGGATACATGATTGTAATTCTTCCTGAAATATAAAGTTGAATAACAATACTTGTGAATTATGTAATCCGATTTTCGTGTATTTCGTAAGCTTTGCCTCAACTTGCAATACATCTCGTGGCTTGCACACAATATTGCTACCCTTCTTAGTTCATTACTTCTCTAGTTAGTTAACATAGTTAAGAAGTTACCGGAAAATAGTAACTGTGTCTTCCTGTATAATCATCGCATCTGAAGTAACAACAACTTCAGGAATAATTCACTGATAAAATTTACTTTCGAATTATATATTATTTCAAGATGATTTAAGGAAAACTGATGATTGTCAGACTTTTATATCATTCTGATATGCTGCATTACGTTCACCTATAGTCATAATAACCAATTATTGATCTATAATATTAGCCTGGTCAACTGTGATGTTCAGTTTAGATATTCCGAAGGATCGACTCAGAGACCTGTTTTCTATGCAAACTATATAATGATACCTAATAAGAATCTGTTATAAAGATCATTATGATATCCATTATAACAGCAATAATGACATCAGCAGCAATCCGTTAGAAAAGGTCATTATAATACCTTTAGAAATCCGTGTAACGCCAATTATGTCATCTTTAAGAAGCCGTACATCTGTACTGCATTAGATTCCCTTCATGAAATTATCTTACACAAGATTCACGTCGTAAAAGTATGCAACACTAGATCCCCTTCAGGTAACCATGCAACACTAGATCCCCTTCAGGTAATCATGCAACACTAGATCCCCTTCAGGTAACCATGCAACACTAGATCCCCTTCAGGTAATCATGTAACACTAGATCCCCTTCAGGTAATCATGTAACACTAGATCCCCTTCAGGTAACCATGCAACACTAGATCCCCTTCAGGTAATCATGTAACACTAGATCCCCTTCAGGTAATCATGCAACACTAGATCCCCTTCAGGTAATCATGCAGCACTAGATTCTCTTTATGAAATGATGCAACACTAGATTCCCTTCATAGAATTATGCTACGCTGGCCAGATTCTCTTCATAAGATTATGTTACACTAGATTTCCGACGTAAAACCCTCACTCGGTATATAGGATCTTCAGGTACGATAATGTGAGATGGTACGAGCACCTGGCGCTGATAGGCCATCAGAGACCTTACGTCACCTGGGCTTGAAAACGCCATACCTCACTGATCACCACCGCCTGACTGATCAAGTCAAGGCGAACTGATCATAACCAACGCTGATAAAGACAGGACATGCCACCACGAAGGGCTGGTAACGCCACGGATGACTGATAATGCCACGGATGACTGATAACGCCACGGATGACTGATAATGCCACGGATGACTGATAACGCCACGGATGACTGATAACGAAACGAATGACTGATAACGCCACGGATGACTGATAATGCCACGGATGACTGATAACGCCACGGATGACTGATAACGCCATGGATGACTGATAACGCCACGGATGACTGATAACGAAACGAATGACTGATAATGCCACGGATGACTGATAACGCCACGGATGACTGATAATGCCACGGATGACTGATAACGCCACGGATGACTGGTAACGCCACGGATGACTGATAACGCCACGGATGACTGATAATGCCACGGATGATTGATAACGCCACGGATGACTGATAACGCCACGGATGACTGATAACGCCACGGATGACTGATAATGCCACGAATGACTGATAGCGCCACGGATGACTGATAATGCCACGGATGACTGATAAGGTGACAGAAGACTGATCATGTTAAGAAGGTACTGATGAATTCACGTCTGTCTCAGCACAAAGCGGAATGAAAGCGGGACTGCAGATGAAAGAAAGCTTTAGAGCTGACTGATGAGAGATAGCTGAATGAAAGCAGAATAGCTGAAAGATAATGCTACTGCAGCCGAATGAAAATGGTATCATACATGAATGAAAATAGAGTAGTTGAGAGAAAAGGTATACCTAAATGAAAGCAATAGAACAGCTGAGTAAAAACAGTCCCATAGCTGAGTGAAACCCGTACTACTGATTAATCAGCTGGGTGAAAACGGTAATGCTGATTAATCAGTTGGGTGAAAACGGTAATGCTGATTAATCAGCTGAGTGAAAACCGTACTGCTGATGAATCAGCTGGGTGAAAACGGTACTGCTGATTAATCAGCTGAGTGAAAACCGTACTGCTGATTAATCAGCTGAGTGAAAACGGTACTGCTGATTAATCAGCTGAGTGAAAACCGTACTGCTGATTAATCAGCTGAGTGAAAACCGTACTGCTGATTAATCAGCTGAGTGAAAACGGTATTAATGCTGAATGAAAACGGTACTACAGCTGACGGAAAACAAAGCACTCAGGCACCAAGTGTCGCGATGCCTCACCGAATGACGTCTGACGTCACTGCTTCACGTCGGCAGGACAGTTAATTGGTTCTCTGAACAGGTTATTGGTGACGTCACAACTCAGTAATTACATCACACCCGATTAACCATGGCACCAAAGGGTGCATCTTAATGGTTATCTCCGAATGTCTTATACACGAGCTGTTATCTGTCCATTTATCTATCTGGCAATCTGTCTATCTATCTACGAATATACTCATTTATATATATATATATATATATATATATATATATATATATATATATATATATATATATATATATATATATTATCCCTGGGGATAGGGGAGAAAGAATACTTCCCACGTATTCCCTGCGTGTCGTAGAAGGCGACTAAAAGGGGAGGGAGCGGGGAGCTGGAAATCCTCCCCTCTTTTTTTTTGTTTTTTTTTTTAATTTTCCAAAAGAAGGAACAGAGAAGGGGGCCAGGTGAGGATATTCCCTCAGAGGCCCAGTCCTCTGTTCTTAACGCTACCTTGCTAAAGCGGAAAATGGCGAATAGTTTGAAAAAAAAAGAAAATATATATATATATATATATATATATATATATATATATATATATATATATATATATATATATATATATATGCTTATTACATAACTTCTGGACTGATAGATTATCATGTCATATACGAACAGAATACAATAAAGGTAATGCAATTAACATTTACCTTGCACAGTGTTGCTGCATCAGCTGCAATCCACCACAAGGATTACCAGAAAAAAAAAACCCAGTTGGTAACGCTGCAGTAAATTAAAGCATTAACTATAGGCAATTATCCTTTGAGGATTATTCTTTGTGGATTTATTTGATTAACCATGAGTAAAACCTCAGTCGATAATCACTTGTGGGGAAACTAGCATTTTAATTCTTCATCTTGTCTGCTGCCCTCACGTTTTATTGTCTGTTGCACCTAGCACGTTGGAGAACACGGGTGGGTTCAGGATAATACATGATAAATATAGACATCAAAACTAGCCACTGAATATGGATAATCCTTTATCCAGGGACGTAATCCGTTTATAATTTGTGAGGTGTTCACATCTGCCACGGATAAGCTGTTATGACCTACGCTTTCTGCTTTACTATTGTCTCCATAAATACATATATATATATATATATATATATATATATATATATATATATATATATATATATATATATATATATATATATGTATATATATATATATACATATATATATATATATATATATATATACATATATATATATATATATATATATATATATATATATATATATATATATATATATATATATATGTATATATATATATATATATATATATATATATATATATATATATATATATATATATATATGTATATATATATATATATATATATATGTATATATATATATATATATATATATATATATATATATATATATATATATATATATATATATATATATATATATATATGTATATATATATGTATATATATATATATATATATATATATATATATATATATATATATATATATATATATATATATATATATATGGTTCCCATTATTGTCCTTCATCAGATTACATCGTCCCAGACCATCAGTTATTCTGTTATCTAGCTTTCCCATGTACTGTCCTCCAACAAATGACCTTATCGTAGACCAACAGGTCATCAGCTATCTGGTTTTCTCGTGTACCCTCATGTATCATTATTCATCCATTACGTACATTAAGGTCGTGATTAAAGCCTGATTTGGTGGACTGGAAAATAAAAATCGTGAGCTGTGACATGGGTCGTCGACAAGTCGTAACTTATTCATTTGGGCTGTGGATAATTCATGACCTCCTGACCTGACTCAGGAATAAATCAGGTCCCTGGTGGCCAACGTCATGGATAATCCGTGACCTGTTGACGTAAACACACAAGGTTAACCGTCGCTAGTTGACGACCTGTGCTACGGATAATCCGAATTACCTGGATAACTTATCCTCGTTGACGTTCATTTGACCTCATGATGGATAATTCCTAACCAGGGAGTATGGATAAGTTGGATGTCGTAGGTCTACCAGGATAACCTACTGAACTGAAATAAAGGTTTAGAATCTATGTATAAAGTTCTGCTGTCTGATCTAATGGCCTGGCGACACTGGACGAAGGTTCATGCCGGACTTGAACCCTTGGCTCTCTGATTAAACTCTAGACATGGCCACCTTGCCCAGTGGTTGAGCCATAACCTAAGTATCTTGCGTCCTGATGAAACCAAAACTTGGACACCTTGTGCCTTGGTTAAGCCATGACCTTGATATCTTGCGCTCTGATAAAACCATGACCTAGACACTTCCTACCCTGGTTAAACCATGACCTAGACACTTCCTACCTTGGCTAAACCATGACCTAGACGCTTCCTACCCTGGCTAAACCATAACCTAGACCTTCCTACCCTGGTTAAACCATGACCTAAGCACTATATTCCTGGCTAAACCATGACCTAGACACTTTATGTCCTGGTTAAACCATGACCTAGACACTTTATGTCCTGGTTAAACCATCACCTAGACACTTTATTCCTGGTTAAACCATGACCTGGACACTTTATGTCCTGGTTAAACCATGACCTCAAACCTTTGTGCCTCAGTTAAACCATCCACTAACCATCTTTTGTGCCGGTCAAACCATGACCAGGTGACTACAGCCAGGAATAGGGTCACATTCTGGGGACTTCAGCAAGAGAAAAGATAATTAACCTCTGACCTTTGATTAACCTCTGACCTGATTATCAATCTCTGATGTATAACTAAGCTCTGACCTAATGATTAATCTCTGGTCTGTGTTAAACCTTTGAACAGGTGATTAACCTCTGGCCTATGTTAAACCTTTGAACAGGTAATTAACCTCTGACTTTTCATTGTCCTCTAACAAAGCAATCAGCCTCTGAGGTATAATTAACCTCTAATTTTATAGTTAACCACTGGATTTGATTAACCTCTAACCAGATAACCAGCCTATGAAGTACAATTACCCTCTGATCTGGTAATTAACCCAGGACCTATAATTACCATCTAATTTGAAATGAACCTCCGACTTGATAATTAGCGTCTGACCTCTAATTTACGTATGGCCAGATAATTAGCCACTGACCGATAATTAGTCAAAATCTACCCGGATGATGAGCTTCTGACCTAAATTATCACCCGAAGAGATTAGCATATACAGCTTAAGTGGCGACCTGAGGACTTCGGTCGTTAGGATGCTGTCGTGGAGACCTGGCTACCCTGACCTGGGCGACACTGACCTGGTGACCTGGGGTATAGGGACAAGTCGTGACATGGAAACCTGAGGGTAAGTGTAGCTCTTAGGCTGAGGGTAAAACGTAGGTAGATAAGGGGATCAGATGTCCTATTACCCGTCTACTGTGTAACAGTGGCCAGTCGGGGGCCATGGAGGAAGGTTATATATAGGGACACAGAGGGACGCTCTCTCTCTCTCTCTCTCTCTCTCTCTCTCTCTCTCTCTCTCTCTCTCTCTCTCTCTCTCTCTCTCTCACATGGCAAAATCTCATCATGGGTAGTAAGATACGTATTCTCTCTCACACTCTCCCCGTCTTTATCCATCTGTCTGTCTGTCTACCTACTGATCTACCTGCTTATGTATGTATATATACATATTCACTTACTAGTCTATTCATCTATCTATCTACCTATCTTCTCGATCTTTTATAACACGCAACAACGAAACGCTTCAGCCGTCCTGTGACCATACAGATCACACACGCGAAATTCTCAGCGACTTCTTGGAGTTGAACATCCCCCTCCCCTCTCCAGCTCACATATACCTCCCTGGAGGCCAATAGCTCCAAGTCCCCCCCCCCCACCTCCAAGACACACCAAGCCTCTCAACACACCCATAAAAGTATCAAAACTCCTCATAAAGGTAGGTATACAAGAAAATGGATCGGTGTAGTATATCTATAACTATGTATCTCTTTGTGTGTGTGTGTATATATATATATATATATATATATATATATATATATATATATATATATATATATATATATATATATATATATATCTGAGGAGGAATGACTTGAAAAGTTTCTTAATATTGAAGTTTATGGCAACAGAATTGGTGGACTGTTACCAGCTGAGGAAGAGCTGGGGACGAACCGCGAAAGATGCATTGGAGGATCTGGGAAAGACCTGGGGAGGACCTGGGGAAGACCTGGGGAGGATCTGGAAGACCTGGGGAGGATCTGGAGGACCTGGTGAGGACCTTGGGAAGACCTGTGAAGACCTGGGGAGGACCTTGGGAAAACCTGGTGAAGACCTGGGGAGGACCTTGGGAAGACCTGGTGAAGACCTGGGGAGGACCTTGGGAAAACCTGGTGAAGACCTGGGAGGACCTTGGGAAGACCTGGTGAAGACCTGGGAGGACCTTGGGAAAACCTGGTGAAGACCTGGGGAGGACCTTGGGAAGACCTTGCAGAATTTGATGAGGTAATGGGTAAGGTTTGGAGAAGACCGTAGCATCGTAGTTAATACTTCATGGTCAAGGCAAGGTTTCAAGCCAGGCAAGCTGACCTGAAGGCCATCATGAGGTTTCTATAAGCCACGTTATTTTTTTTCCTTCCTTGGCAACGCTTGGTATTCTTCTGATGTAAGAGACTGGAAATCATCATCCTGGAGTTAAAGAGTTCTCAGCCTTTCCATAGTCTTCGAACAGTACGATTTTTGAAATCAAGAAAGAAAAAAAGATGAGTAAATTCATAAATAAACATATCTATACATAAATACCACTACATTTTTTCTCTTTTTTTCTCTCTTTTGGTGTTGACGACGTACCAGAAATTCTCTAAAATGCTACATGGGGCACTCAATCCATGAAGCCTGTCAAAAAAGATAACACCTAATACGTATAATGAATGTGTGTAGGTCATATGACATGCACATTCAGGATTGCTCAACGTGGTCATCAAAATAGAAAAAGCTGATATGAAGAGTTCATGTACGAACAGGGGGTCGCCATTCCTGGCACAGTTACATTATAGGTCATTAAGACTTCGATGCAGATACAACACCAAAAATTATGCACTGAAACTAAATCATCCTCTCTTTATACATTCTTTGTCTATCGGTCCTGAAATGTAATCTATGCTTAATGCCAGTTCATTCTAAGATAGATCACTACAGTACTATTGTATTCTACTGATGTGCAGTTTAATTAACTACACATGTACACAGAACAGCAACATCTTGCTAAGACCAGACATCGCCAACAGCTAATTTGAGTATGTACTCCTCTAAGACGCTGCTTCCTAAGTTTAAAAGGAAATACAACATGTTGCGTCGCTGACACTTGCAAAACTTAAACCACAAGCCAAGAATGAGAAAGACGACTGAAGGTTCTGAACACTACAAGTATTATAGAATGTTCAAGTCTGTTTGTTTCGCTTTACGTAAGAAAGAACTGATCAAAATTTTGTTTAAGAAATGATGTTTGCAACAAATGTACATATTTCTTTTGATACCTATAACAGAACCTGTGTAGGTAGTAATTTCTCTTACGTCCAGCTAGTAATGAAGTGAGCTTCACTGATAATAATCAACCCACTGGAGACAGGAACGACTAATACCTTACCCATATCTTTCTTCATTCTTCACTAAACCTGAATAATTGTTATTCATGCTAAAGAGGAACGGTAACAATATCTGATGATCGACCTTCTTCTCTGTCTCTGTTCTTTTTTTTAAGCACGTCAAGATTTTTGGTCAAGCTTCACAACTTATACTTCTGTTATTCATGTGCTGTCCATTTCATCTGTTCAAACTTTATCTTAAGATATGATATATGGCTCAATAGACTAAGGCTCAAGAGACTAAGGAGAAATGAAGACAGAAGGGGAACAATTTATCAATGTGAGATTTAAGACGTTAAAGGATATGGGAGTTGAGGAAGGATTCAAAGACTTTGGAAATAGTAGCAGTCAGAGCAACGGGGATCACTCTTCTTTGTGATGGGATGTACAAAAGACATACATTTCCAAGAAGGAGGAAAAGGTTTGGTTTTCAAGCACAGGTGGAACACAAGAGCACTCAAATTCGCAAGCTCGAGGAAGCAATACTTCAAAATGATAGTATGAGCGTGAGAGTATGAACGCCTTCAAGTTCATATGATTTACTTGTATCCTGGGAGATAAAAGTGGCGTTTGCTAAAGACCAAGAAGACCTATCAGGAGATGGAGAGGAGTTATTGTGGCACTTGCTTTGGATAAAGGGACGCTCCTCCTCATCTTTGCAATGATTTCCAGCGGGGTTGAAAACTGAATGACAGCAGGAAGGAAGGAAGGAGATTTCTCCCACGTCTGACATGCCAAGTCCCTCGCCCTAAATGGCTATAGAACAGAAATAGTTGAACCACACGCTAGTGGAGGAGGACGACTCTTTCAAACGAATCTGTTCTGACGTAACTGTAAGCAACTAAATATTTGTTTTATCTTTGTTCTCATGTTGAGTTTGGCTTACGACACGATGCCTGCAGGGTGAAAAGTGTATTACCAGTTGTCTACGACAAGAAAAAACTTTGAAAGAAGATATAAAAGCTACGGGTTACTCTGAAGAATTTTAAATTATCAACAGATGTGCCAATATGATCTGCGGGAAGGTATCTAACAAAATGTGAGCACTGTTTGTGGAGGGTGTCTAGCGAAATGTGAACAAGACTTCCTGGCGGATACAGAACAAAAAGTGAACAAGATTTGCTAAGATATTTAACAAAAAGTGAGCAAGATATGCTGGGGATATATACCGAAATGTGAACAAGATTTGCTGGGGATATATAACAAAAAGTTAACAAAAGGTGTGGATGTGGCATGATGAGGAATATCTAACAAAAATGCTAAATTGGATTGCTGTGGGTTATCTCACAAATTTGTTAACATATTTTGCTTAAGGATCTCTAACAGTTCTGGTAAATACTTTACATCCTTCTATGTAAGTGTTACTCTGGTGAGACCCACAAATAATTAAACAAATAAAATAAAAAAAAAATCAACTTCAACATGAAATAGGGCATTCTTAAAGTAATGTCGAAAAAAGGTGCAACATTTTTTTATGTCCGTGCTAATTAAAGGTCAACGTTCGTGCTAATTAAAGGTCATACGTATGTGTAATCTTACGTAGACCGAGAATAATCTAAAGGTCATAGATACTGCTGCATATGACACAAATAATTCAAATTAGGATACTGTAACAAACGGGTAACAAAAAAATGAAAACAGGCACCATTATTACTACAACCTGCTTTATCTTTATCACTGCTATCATCATTATCATCACTGAGTATTATTATCATTATTATTATTATTATCATTATTACTATCATTATTATCATTACTGGGTTACGGTTGGAAAAATACATCCACAGAGAGAGAGAGAGAGAGAGAGAGAGAGAGAGAGAGAGAGAGAGAGAGAGAGAGAGAGAGAGAGAGAGAGAGAACAAAGAGACTGCAAATCCTCTCTTCCTGTATCATATCTTGTAAAACCTAGAGCCAAGCAGGGAACTTTCCTGGAAGGCTCAGCCATCTGTTCATGACGTTACCTCGCTAAGACCAGGGAACGGGAAAGCCGGTGTCAATAAAACTGGGTCTTATTAGGTAACAGACCATTTCTCCCAGAGTGCAACAGGCCACAACACAGGGACGTATCAAAGACAAGAACGTCTTGAGTACATCTAGGAACACATCAGAGCGTGTAAGCCGTGCCTTCACACACACAAACACACACACACACACACACACACACACACACACACACACACACATCTCTCACAGTTTGTCAATTACAATAATGCTATTTCCACGAGAGGCAAAACGTCTAATAAAGCAGCAGCGGAGTATGTCAGCTCAAACAGCAATTTCATACTGGACAGCGAGCGAGAGAGGATTCTGTCGCAAAATTAGACGGACACCACACAAGGCCTGGGAGGGGAGTTGTCATTTGAATCTCGTCACACAGGGAGAACCGCAGAGGGAACGGCGCGCATCCATCTTCCAAAATTCCCCCATCAAAGAACCTCATCTTTAGCCAGGATTAAAACTAAACTGGGACTAACAACCCGCCAAGCATATCTGGGAATCCGGCTTTATGGAATGAGGTCTAGCGTTGGGACGCCACACGAGCGATGATGAGGAGGCGAGGCAGTAGTGAGCGAGGGAAGGAGAGAAAAGAAGAACAGAGTGGGAGGATAAACCAGGCAGATAACGAGAAAGAAACGAACAAGGGACGAATAACGGAAGCCACGGAAGAGGATCCCCGGATCCCCCATCTCGTAAGATTAGACTAGAACGACAAGGACACCGTCAGGTTCTGTGGTCGGCCCACGATGATTGTGGTGGTGGTGGTGTGGTGGTGGTGGGAGAGGAATTCATTACCACAGCTTGACATTAATACTACTGATGGAAATGAAGAAGCTACTTATCTTCAACATTACCATATGGTGCACGCCCCCTCTAGGTTCGCTGGAAGACACCCCCCACCCGACCACGGCCACCACCGGGGACAGGGGAATGTCTGCCCTCCTGCCGGGGAAGGAGAAGGACCAATCTCGCTCCCGCGGCCACTCCTGCGGGATCAACTGGTTGCTAGCAAACGCGCGTGGCCTTCATTACGTACGACATCCTCTGCTTAGCCTAATGTTATGAATACTTAAGGGGAGATGAGAGGACGACACTAGGGAGACCTGTTGAGGGGCTTCCCACAAGCCACTTACCCTCCACAGATTAGCTACGTCAGCAGCCAATCATATTTTATGGCTTGATGGTTGAACGACCAATTAATGCCATCATCAAGTCGGGTTATCCTGCATCCACATCAGTATCCAAGGCTCGCACGCTAAATCAATCAACGAAAAGTTGGAGTTTTATAATGTGGGACAGAAAGAATCTGCGAGCTCACTCTTCCATAGTGAATAAAACACGAGAAATGAAGGAAGGAAGAACACAGGTCATGGCTGGCTTCAAATATATGATCGTTCTGATTTTTTTTCGATTAATTTCATAAAGTTCAAGTTTCACTTTTCCTCGATTCAGCCCAGTAGTTATTTTATTTTCGCTTCAATAAAAAAGTTAAATTGCCGCTTTTGTATAAAACGCACATACAAGGGTGCGCCAATAACAATGACTTACTTTAAAATCAACGAAAAGCGTCAGGCTCAAAGCACAAAGCAATTCATCACAGGTTAGCCTCCTACCTCCCTTTGGTGTACCATTCCAGTCGACGGGAACACACTACTATGGTCCACGTGTATTGCATTTTGTTCACCTGTAATACACACACACACACACACACACACGAGAGATTCGTTGTCTTAGTCTTCTATAATCACGATTAATATATATACATTTCATCGTAACGCAGGATAAGAAACAGATGCTAATGCTCAATATCCCAATATGGTTTTAAATGATACTAAAATATACTATGAATGTATATATGGGGATTTAAAGGACGCCTAATACAAGCCCTCTCCTCGTGCCCTTTCATATTTTAACCTTTGACCCTCCCCATTCGCGGACATTGCCTGCAAATTGCTGATTCTCAATCAACAGTAACAATATGCGTTTATACTACTGTGGACAGAGGCAGTCTTCCCTGATCAGGAGTTGACTGACCCTGCGCTCATGTAGAAAGTAGACACAGTGGGAATGCCGAACCTGCAGCTGGAGTCAAGAAAGACGGGGGCTTCCATCTCCTATGGAAGACGCGGTTCTCCTTGTGTAGCTGAACGTACCGTCTCAAAGCAATACCTTGAATCGACTATAAGTTTTGTAGACATGATGATGATGATGATGCATATGTACCACATGTATGCAGGTGGAAATAGTGATAATCATTAACTGCTTGTAGCTTTTTAAGCCTGAACCAAGATAATACATGTTGAGCATATATCATAATACATATTGACCACACATCATAAAAATTTTGAAAAGCACGCTGAAAATTCATCTCAGAAATTATTGTAAAAGGTGAACTTACATCAAAGAAATTGTAATAAGAGTTGAAGCATCACAAAGAATGAACATATCAAGGTGTGATAATTTTGCCGTAAAATGTATGCTCTTTAGTATGCATTGACTTACATTATCCAGAACGAAAATTACAGACGTTAAAGAATTAGAATATGTTCGAATAAAATAGATATTCCAAATATGAGGTAATTTTTCAGGTAAGCGTATTTCACAAATAAAGCGCAAGATGATTCTTCTACAAAAAGATACATATAAAATATATACAACTGAAAATCTAATCTATGCCGAAAAATTATATTGTTCGTCGCATCCACAGATAAGCTTAGGGAAGTGGTGGGGAAGGTTTCAGTCTGACGGGGCATGGGGTCAATCCAGGACAAACATTCAGTAAAAGCAAGTACTTAAGTGGGATGACATCATACATTACGAAGCGACGGAAGGGGAGTTGTCTATGCAGGGGTAAGGCCCCTCCCCCCAAAAAAAAAGAACCACTGATATACTAACAAAAAATTACTTACATAAGATAATCTTAAGATTATTTTTGAAAAACTGTAACTCTCTGATTACTGATTTACCAACAGATAGATATTTACAAAAAAAAAACCCACCTATGTTTCATAAAGAAAAGGCAATCAATAAAGTGCCATACCGGTATATGCTCAGGCCTAATGACCTTACTCGTAGGTGTCTGGCTGTTAAACCCGGCTTTAGTGGTTCACACTACCTCAGCTTTGAGAATCCAGTTAATCAGTTAAAGTTTTCAGAATCTTCTAAGTATTCATAAGAATCTCTTCTTTCCCTCTCCGTTTTTCAAGAAAGCTATGTATATATATTTTCAACCTCTTTTCAAAGCTGAGACCCACAAAGTCAATCATCATTTTAATCACGCATTTCTCCAAACTTTCCACTTCGTCTGTTTGCTTCTTTAACCAGAGGGTTCGATAATGATACACCATTTTCAGATTAGATCTAACATACGCAATAATATGCTCATATTATCTCAAACACTTCCCAGTTCATGAACCTAACTGCTGCCCTTCTGCTTATCACTGCTGCCCTTCTGCTTATCAGTAATACATGAATGCCTTTAATAACCCTACCAATGTGTCTATCAAATGATATAATGATCTGTATTAACGTCCTGAGATTTTTTTCCCCTAAGCTTCTTTCACTTATCCTGGCAAGCTGCATGAACAGCTTGATCCCTCCTGCAGCGTTACATAGTCTTTCACATTACCAATGTCTGCCATCAGTGCGATATCATGAGGAAGCTTTATATCTATCACTATGAACGCCGCGGACACAAGGTCGGATTCAAGGCAGGGTAGACGGATCACAACCAACTCTGCCTGTTCATCTTCCCCTCTGGGTTTATCAATAAATACGTATCTGGAGAAGGTTGGGGCATATACAGATAAATAACTAAATGAATAAATAAATATATTTGGGGTAAAGTTGTTCCAGGTGGGTTGGTGTTTAGGACTGGTATATAGTAACTTATGATTGCACTCCCTCTGGCGGGGCCTTAACATACACGAGGAACAACAAAGGTCCCAAGACAGATCCTTTTGGAACCCCACTAGTGCCTTCGTCAATGATAAGAGGCATTACATAATCACTTTCTTCATCACTCTTCTACTAAAATGTCTCCTATTCCATCTTTCTACCTCCAAATTCTTACAGAAAACCTATTACGTGGCACCATATCAATTGTTTTTGCAAATCCTAAATAACTACCATCCAATTATCCCACTCTGTATAATTTTGAAGACTTTCTGTGCATATACATAAATGTCTTTATGTGTATATATGTGTGTGAAAGGCGTGTGTAACCATACAAGAGCGTTTATTTGAAAGCTAAATTACTTATTGATATGAGATGAGGTGGGAGACCCATATATTGAACTTTCTTTTCTACCGTACAACTTTCTGAGCATTTATATGCTGTCAGCATTCACATTTTATTACAGATTATTCCATTCAACTACTACCATGGTACTGGAAAAGTGCTTGTCATACAGTTTCTAACATTTTTATTTTCATTTTCTTGTCGTGGCCTCTGGTTGATTTATTTTTGCGTCTTTCAAAAAAAGAAAATGCTCATCGTTGACGTGATCAAACCGGTTTAGAAACCTGAGTGACTTTGTGTGTGTGTCATTACCTCACTGTATGGAACGGAGAGGCAGCTCCACACTCGTGGGGGCCACATCTCTTGGCCAATCTACTATCATACAACTTTTTACAATCATGTATACTGTCCAGATTTACAGTCTTATAACACCATTCATTCCATTCATCCACTGCTCATATATTATAAAATTACTTCTTTACATCTTTTCTAGCAAATCTCTTATTTAATATCATGTTTTGGTCTCTGGTTTTCCTAGCCCTGTATTTTTCGAAGAGGTGTTCACTGAATACCTTATCAAACTGGTTTAAAAATTTAAGGGTTGTGGTTATGTCATAAATTAAAGGTCTCTAGCCTCTCCCCTGTAACTCAGCTCCCCTAATTCTGGTACCATTTTGTTGCATTCCTATAGACCTTCTGAAAGTGTGTCGACCAAACATGAGAAGCATATTCAAGTTTTGGCCCGGGAGCAGAATGTGAACAGCTTGTTGTATATTTCCTCATCCATATACTTGAATGTAACTTTAATATTTGTGTGTTACTCATATATCTATCTGTATATCTATTCACTCGTATAAGTATTCTATACGCATTTTATATATACATATATATATATATATATATATATATATATATATATATATATATATATATATATATATATATATATATATATTAGCACCAACATGAGGTCCTTTAACATGGCGAGGGCACATTAGTGCAGCTGCCGGCCTGGTTCCCCAGACCCTGTAATCCTCTTTACTTACAAACTCGGGAGCCCAGTGGTGGATACGGACAGACACACTGACAGAGACAGAGACAGGAACACAGACATACCTCTTAACACACACACAGACACATATACGTACAAATGCGTCCACAGACATTATCAACAAGCACCTACAAATACACCCATGCTCAAACTTACAGATAAATACAATACAATCCTATAAATACAGAACTAAGATGTCTTCTGCTTTTTACTGATGTATACACAGAACGAAGGACAGTTTTCTAACTTCGCCCAATAGAAAAACAAAGACAGCGTTCACTTCCTTTACGAAAATGCAAAATCAATAAAAAGAAAAAACACATTTTCCAGTCCTATTAGAAAAGGGAGCATTCATCGCTGGAAAATCTGGAGTTAAGAATAAAGAGTCGTGCGAATTACGTGTTTGTCGAGTGTTATATATGTGTGAGCTAGAGACATTGCGCGTTGGTAGAATGAACGCCACGAACCCAAATGTAGTGCGTGGCAGTAAGAAAAGACAGCAACCGGAGCCAGGGAGAAAAAATTTGAAAGCCACAAAAATGTCCCTGTTTGTGTTTGCAAGCGTGGGTGTGCATGTACGTATGCATACATTTTATATATAAACAATAGAAAAATCTACGCAAAACAAGCATCTATAGTCCCATGAAATGTTGGTTCATTACTTTCATAATATGAATAGGGTAGCTCTGGTTATGGTACATTTCTATACATGACAACAAGAGAATGGGCATGAGCAAATGAGTGCTGTATCTTGCTCTGTTTCTGGCACTACCCAGCTAACGCAGGAAACGGCGAACAATCACAATAATAATCATATATATATCTTCCCTTACTTTAATTTAATATCGTACACATCACATTCCTTCCATTTAATCCCATCTCTCCCTGTACCATATCTGTGTATATAAGAGTCTTCATACCCCTTCCCCCACCCCGCCATCATCTTCACTTTATTCCACTATCTTCACCACAACAAGATAACCCTGGAAGCTTTCCTCGTCTTCATCTTCTTCTTCTTCTCCTTCTTCATCATGATCACGATGATGATGCTAATCATCATCATCATTATCTTCTCCTTCATCATTACTATCATCATTATCTTCTTTTATTCCTCCTTCTTCATCATCATCTTTCTTCTTATTCTACTCAGTAAAACCGTAGTAAATATTACAAGGCCTCACACGGTGAGTGTGACCTCTAGCTACGCTATCTCTCCCTCTCCTCACTTAGGACAGTAGTGGCAGACACCACAATGATCCTCTCCTGCCCAACTTACCCCACAAGGCTCACCCAAACTCTTACCTGAAGCTTCTCCTTCTTCGTCTACAGACCACCACGTCAACCAGCCATCACCCCCTTCTTCCATCAACAGTAGCGTCATGATGTCTACTTCATCCAAACCCTCCCACCCACTACTGTGCAGATCTTCATTACTCCTCCCTCTCTCTCCCTCTCCCTCCCTCTCTCTCTCCCTCTCCCTCCCGTCAGATCCGCCCAGGGCAGTACAGTCTGGTTGAGAAATAACTCACCAAGATCGCCGGCACCTGCTGAGCGAAGCGAGGCAAAAGCATGATAATGTATGCCAAAGGTTAGGTCGGGTATTATGCCTCCCCAGCCGGATTTCGGGGCAGAATCAGTAATGAGCTCGGGGGCTTCGGGGACTTCGGGGTCCGGGGGAGCTTCGGGGTTCTGAAGCTCCGAAGTTGGCTGGCTGGCTGGCTGGCTGGCTGGGAGCGGATGAAGCCGCAGGAAGCGGATTTAGTCCCCCGCAGTGATGTATGTAAATCAGGCTTCTTTTCCGCCTACCCCTAATGAATTTATTTCGCATTGATGCTCTCTCTCTCTCTCTCTCTCTCTCTCTCTCTCTCTCTCTCTCTCTCTCTCTCTCTCTCCCTCTCCTGTCTCGTCACTGTTGTTCACACTGTATGATGCACTCCCACCTCCCATTAACTAGCGAGAGTTTACTTTACGATTTCGTGGAACAAAAATCGTCCATGGTCAATGTACTCAGAGATACAAGTTTTCCCATTGGTACCTTCATACCAGTATAACTGAATCAGCTCTTATCTTGATATATCTAAGTCTCTCTCTTTTCTCTCTCTCTCTCTCTCTCTCTCTCTCTCTCTCTCTCTCTCTCTCTCTCTCTCTCTCTATCTATCTATCTATCTATCTATATATATATATATATATATATATATATATATATATATATATATATACATATATATATTCCTATGAGTCCACAGGGAACACAAATCACGAAAAGTTCCCACTTTCGTGCAATAATCACATCATCAGGGGAGATACTAGAAAGAAATGTAACATTCAGTTGATATACAACGAAAAGACGTAATTAGGACGCCAAATAGTATCCAGGCTACGTCTTTTCGTTGTATATGTATTGACTGTTATATTTCTTTCTTGTATCTCCACTGATAACGTGATTATTACTCAAAAGTGCCCTCGGGAACTTATCGTGTTTCATTTCCCCGTGGACTGATATATATATATATATATATATATATATATATATATATATATATATATATATATATATATATACCCAAGCCCAGGCCATTATAACGACCAACCGCTAGGGTTGGATGAACAGCTGGGTTGACTGAATGACTATATCATATTAACAGCTCCAGCACGACATAACCAACTCTTGTATGACACGAAGATACCTAACATCACATACCATCACCAGCACCGCATGACTCACTTCTGCATCACATGAAAACATCTAGCATCGCATGGCCAACTCTTGCATCAAATGACCAGCTGTAGATTAACGTGACCCCCCCCCCCCCCCATAACATCACATGACAACCTTTAGTATTGCATGACAAGAATCTATTTTCACATAAACAACCCCTGACTCACATAAATATCCAGCATCAACAGACTAAACTCTTACATCCCACGACAATAATTAACAACATATGACGAACTATAGTATCGTAGGAAAACCTATAACATCACATGACCATGCCTCAAGACACGATCCAGTATCACATGACCAACTCCAATAGCATCACATGACCAACTGCTGCTTCGCATGATCAACTGTAGCACTAGATGACTAACATTAGAACTAAAGGTACCAGCGTCATATCACCCTCAAGCAAGTGATAGAATTCCACATCCTGTGACGCTGATCTAAATGATCCTTTCATTGTAACAACAAACACACACAGCTCAAACGCCTTTTCATCAAGGCCATTTACAGTGATCTTAAATCTGCTCCAATAACCAAACCATGCTAAGCTTAAAGCTGTCCCTCTCTTCAGTCTTCGTTAATCAGGAGAGCTGAAAGTAGTGGTGGATCTGCGTCTGTTCTCAGCAAAGTAGCCAAATGAAAGACCTCTTTCCATAGTTTCACAAGCGTCTCAATTTACCACACCCCACGGTTTCACGAACGCTCCCCAGTCAGCCTCTCTACCCACAGTTTCATTATCCCTCCCCACTCTACCCACAGTTTCATTAATCTTCCCCATTCTACTTTAACTCAAAGTTTCAATTATCTTCCCCACTCTACCTCTACCCACAGTCTCATTAATCTTTCCCACTCTATCTCTACCCACAGTTTCACTAACACTCCCTAATTAACCTCATCCCACAGTTTCACTTGCTCTCCCCATTCTACTTTATCCCACAGTTTCATTGACCCTCCTTAGTCCTCCTACAGTTTCACTTGCCTTCCTCAGCCTGTCTCTGCCCCACAGTTTCACTAACCCTCCCCACTCCACCGCACCAAGTTTCACAACTGGTGAAATCATCAGTCATACATACATAATTTCTTTATATTTCCGGCCCTTGTAAGAGGTCTCGTAGAAATATCTTATCGCCGTCAACATATGATGAATAGGAGGAACTGGGTAAAATTTATATACCCCAGCCAGTGCATCATATAAATCAAATACATTACCGGGCTAACATAAGGTCACCGTCGGGGTATAAATTCTCTGCGTGAAAAGAAAACGAAAAAGAAAATCTGTCCCTTTACATAACGTATGAATTTTATGAAGTTATTTATTCAATTAATGTACGCAAAGTTGTCTAAAAAGGAATGTATAATGTATATTCTTCAATATGCAAATGTATAAATTACAGGATTAACTCATGCTACAGAGGGTGAATTACGCACAGAAATGTAGTTGATTATCACCATTCTTTTTTTTTTATACCTGCTTACGTTTCCCCTGCACGCGAGGGAGCGTTAGGCACAGATGACCGAGCTTTCGGGGGATATATCCTCGCTTGGCAGCTTTGCCAATTTTAGAAGGTGATAATACTGGAGGGGAGGATTTCGAACCCCCTCTTAGTCGCCTTCTAAAACACGCGGAAGATACGTGGGCAGTTTTCTTTCTCTCCTCTTCCCTATTCCCCCATGATTTTCAAACATATCTAACATCCTAACATCTTAACAATAGGATCAAACAAGCGAAATCAGCAGTTAACACTGATGTTAGACCTGTAATGTTAATTTACTTGTATTAATCACTAGAATATTTATCAGTTATCTATAACATCATTGCCACTTAGTACACGGATTGAATACGTATGTGATGCTGCACTATGTTAAAATCATGCTGCAATACATATAGCAATGCTGTACCATATCTTATAGCCATGCTTTATCATATGGCATAGTCATGCTGCTCAATTTGTTATATCAATGCTGGGTCATATAGCTATGCTGCATCGTATGCTATAACCATGCTGCACTATATGTTATGACCATGCTGCACCATATGCTATAGCCATACTGAACTATATGTTATAACCATGCTGCACCATATATTATAGCCATGCTGTACCATATATTATCGCCATGATGCATTATATATATCATAGCTATGGTGTACTATTGTTATAGCTATGCCGCATCATATGATAATATCATATCTGCAAGATCTGGGGTTCCAGCCCCCGGCCTTGTGGGATAAGGACGCGCATTTTTTCCTAGGAGGGTCGTACTACGCTTTCATCCTGCCACTCTTGCTATACTGGACAAAAAGCTGCTACGTAGCTTAGACCAAAACAACGTATTGGAATCTTGCAATTAACCTACGATGAAACATATCAAATATGTAAGAAAAAAAAAAAAAACTAAGACAATGAAGTATTCAAGTACTGGGTTCGATCTCAGCGCATCGGAGGGGATGTAATCTACGGTACAATCCCATCTCGTTTCACTTACTCGACACCCGATAAAAACTATGATAAGCTACGTATTATGATAAGCTGCTAACAACTTCTTTTCTCTCGTGTTCTGTAACTCACGTGCGTCGAAAGCTGTGATGAATACCATGTATCGAGTTTAATGATACAGGTACCCTGCCTGCTTGAAGTTAGCCCGCGAGTGAAATCCCAAACGAATTGTATCATGGGAGTATAATCTAGCCGAAGAACTTACTTCAAAAGAGTCCATACTTTCCCTGCTACTGTTTTTAGCGCTGCGTTGAAGTTGTGGGAAATCCTAGAGAAGGGGTCCTGGATTATATCAATACCGATAAGTGATGACGTTAATGATAATAATGATAATGATAATGATAATAATAATAATAATAATAACAATAATAATAATAATAATAATAATAATGATAATAATAATAATAATAATAATAATAATAATAATAACAGTAATGATAATAATAATAATAATCACAACAATAATAATGATAATAATGAAGATAGTACTGATTATTCACTGATAAATAATAATGTTAGAGGGCGTGATACAAATCGAATTATGACTAGATGTGTTAATTGAGATAACATCACCCTCATACAAGTTTACTGATCCTAACGATGTACATACGAAAAAATAGTCTTTCATACACTGCAATCCACATCATGGTGTCAAGTTCCATCCGTCTTTCATTACGGTGCATGACCAATAGAGACTGCATGTGTGCCACAGAGGCCATCGTTCGTCTGTTTCTGCCTCGTTAAGACAGATAAACAATTAGGTATGTAGTACAAGAAAAGTCACTGTACAGCAATACTTTGTGGATATTTGTTATTACTATTGTTATGTCAGAAGCCACATCCACTACTGCCTATCGACACCACCACTACGAAAACTAACACCCGCCGAGTATTTGGCAGAGGATATGATCGAGTAATGAACCAATTTTCACGAGTTCAACACCCCCTCCCTCACTGCCTGTCTCCCGCCCCACCCACAGAGCCAACCTCAACACCACCGTCGTCCTCCCAGCTCACACCACACCGCCACGCCTTCCCCAGGCGCAACGCATCTCGGCCCCCAAGATTTAGAACGTGTCTACAACGCGTTGTCACATATTTATACACAACAATACCCAGGAATTGGTCCCTGTGGCCTGGCCGAGGGTCCTGTGGTCTTTAGGCTTACGCGGTTGTGATACAACCCTGGTGTGTGACCGGAATTCTGGCCTCCGAGGACCGGCTAGAGGGAGGGGAGGGCGCGAGAGCGATGGTGATGAGGGAGATGGGTAAGAGAGGAAGGAAGGTAGGAGAGAGGGATTGTTGAGGGAGTTGGGTAAGGGAGGGAGAAAGGCAAGAGAGAGAGAGGGGTTGTCGAGGGAGTTGGGAAAGGAAGGGGAAGAAGGCAAGATGTAATGGATAAAGCGGAGTTGGGGAATGGGGGAGGCAGAGGTAGAAGAGCAAAAGGTGGGGATGAAGTGAGGTGAAAACATGTTGGTGAAGGTAGAGACGAGTGTGAGAGGAGGGTTAAGACAGGAGGGGGGTCTTGGACGTGTGGAGGCAGACGGTAGTTAAGGTAACCACATTACCTCTGGCGTGAGAGTTCTCGTTATCAACTTTACCGTTACCCCTTATCATCACTACCATCATCTTCACTATCATTACTACCTCCAACATCAACATCATACCTATAAACATATATATATATATATATATATATATATATATATATATATATATATATATATATATATATATATATATAACGATTCACTACTCATCACCGCCATCAAAATCCCCTCCTATACAAGCAGGACCACCACCACCATTCAACCATCACACAACCACTCATCAACCACTTCACTTGTCTCCCTTCACCAACATCTTCAGAAGTAATTTCCCTACCATTATCACCACCACTATCAACGGTATATAACCACCACCACCACCACTCCAACATCATGATACACACCCGCATCACTAATACCACATCACACACACACACACACACACACACACACACACACACACACACATCCTCCCCAGCACCATCACCACTACTGGCCACCACTAAGCCCCACATCTTACCACAACAATACTTCCCACGTGATGAAGAACTTGGAGCAATCCATCTAAAGGCTGACTTCAGCGACGACTTCTCTGCCCCTCAATCTGGGTCGCCCATCCTGGACGAGGGCAGAAAAGGGTCTTCCCAAAAAACGACCATCTCTTCTAATAACGTGATGGAACCCATCAATAGCTCTGCCTCCATCCAATATACATGTACTGTCTTGTTGTAATGTATTTTCCATCTGGAAGGGTTTCCAGTCACCACTCGCCCACTATCGCCGTGGTTCTACCACTCGAAGTGATAGAAACTACTCACTAAACAAAAGTAGACGCGAGTGAGTCAGGATGAAAGTGATTACTCGAAGTGCCCCGCCACAACACCTATTGTAGAGCTCCAAACACTCTGTTTATATATATATATATATATATATATATATATATATATATATATATATATATATATATATATATATATATATATATATAAAACCAGACTCCCCGAGCATATGGTTAAATTGGGCGTGGAAAATCAATCAGACGAAGCCCCATCTACGTCTGTTAACGAAAGGGAATGCAACCTCGTCGAACAAGTTCTCAATCTAGAGGAATTCATTCCTCTGTTACAAAGTACAAAGGAATAGAATATAAGGGAATACAAAAGAATACAAACGGTAACACACCAGTGGGTCCTTTTGATGCTGTCCGTGATAGTGGAAGATATGAAAAAAAAAAAACTCACAGATTAGTGTAGTAAAACCTACAGGGTACACAGATATTCAGATAAAAAAAAAACCCTGCATATTGTCAATGTGACTAAGTTCATTCTTATACACATAAATAGTTCTGTTCAATATTACTCTTACTGGCAAATTGTTCCATATGTTAACAATCCAGCTGAATAAAAAGAACTTCGCCTCATTCGAGTTAACACGTACGCCTGTTATTGCGACTGAAATCAAACGAACTAACTCTTAAGTAGCTTGATAGATCAAAACCTTTGATAATTTGATAGTTATTTGAAAATTATCAAAGTTTTTGATAATTTTGTATACATGGATTAGACCACTTCTAGGTCCTCTCTTTTCTAAGCTAGATAGATTCAAGTCGTTTAATCAGTTCTCGTAAAAAATTTTTCTCAACTCGGGAATCAACTTGGTATCTCGACGTTGACCTCTCTCCACCTTACATATGTCTCTTCTAGGGCAAGGTGACCAAACTTCAACACAATACTGAAGATGAGGACGCACCAATGAATCATAAAGGGTAAGAAAAATTTCCCTGAGAAAAAAAACCTGTCAATGAATCTCAGAATTTTATTCACTCTTTTCACTGCTGCTGTGCACTGCATACTTGGTTTTAGGTCATCAGAGATTATTACACCTAAGTCTTTTTCCTTATTTACCTTTAGCAATCAGCGGTATTCATACTGTAGCTTGCCTTTTCATATTTGCCACCAATAAGTAAAACTATGCACTTAACGATATATAACAAAAGGCATTTTCCACCTATAAGCCTAATCTATCAGTTAGTCTACGTCAGTTCGAAGCTGTAGACGTTCAACGTCACTTGTAGATATATTTCTCAGCTTTGTATCATCAGTGAATTCTGATATCTTGCAATATAGCCCATAATCAATACCATTAATCTTTAAGAGAAAAAAAAAAAAACTGGTCCCAAGGCTTATCCTTGCTGCACTCCACTTGTCATGTCTAACCATTCTGTTTACGGTCAGTCAACCAGATTCTTACCCATCGAGGTAGAAACTCATCAGTGCCATGCGACTTACATTTTGCCTGTAACCTTAAATGTGGTACCTTATCAAATGCCTTGGGGGTGAAGTCGACCCTGGAAAGGGGTTCCTGCAGTAATACTAAGACCTTTTCATGAAAGGAGTCCTAGGGCAAGTATACATAAATGAATATATATATACATACATATATATATATATATATATATATATATATATATATATATATATATATATATATATATATATATATATATATATATATGTTGCTTTCAATGAGTCTTTACGAGGAAGCAAGTAAAGCCTTCTTATCACGTAATCTGAGCAAACAAGATGTTAACACGGCAAACAACAAGCCTTGTCCCTTACCCCAGAAACAATAGTGGTATTACGACAATTATCATAATGTCTGACACCCAGACCAAGCATATAACTAGACTAAACAGACAACTGAACAAAACAGCAAACCAGACCAAACCAGCACATCAAACTGACAACCGGATTGAATAGACCAAACCAGACCAAACAGAAGATCTTAAAAACAATAACAGAAGAAGATCTTAAAAATCATCTGTAGAATTCACTAACATAGAGAAAATGAAAGAAAAGATGAAGTTGATAAACCGACCCTCAACAGAATTTGAAATCAAAATGACAGATAATCAATTGATTCGTTTACATACTCTAAAAGAACTGACTACCCAGCGCTCCCCAGTTACATATGTAATAGATTATATCCATCAATTTTTTAGCATCTCCGTTTTCTACTACCGTGAGGAAATTACTCTAGAAATTATTTACCGGGCTGTCAGCAACGCCGCTACCATGTTCATATAAAGAAAAAAATAAATAAAAATAAAACTCTAGATTAAATCCTGTCCTAAGAGTCAATCTCTCCTTTGATGTATTATTACCAAGAGAAATGCCAAGCCAGAAAACATCACGACTCCACACCATTATAACCCGAGAATTGAGGGGACACTTAGTTCTCCCCTCCACACTCTCTCTCTCTCTCTCTCGCTCTCTCTCTCTCTCTCTCTCTCTCTCTCTCTCTCTCTCTCTCTCTCATAGGCTGGCACCTTCTCGCACGGTTCACCTTTAGTCTTTTAAAGGAACATTTAAACGCTGCTTTTCGTTATCACACACACACACACACACACACACACACACACACACACACACACACACACACGTGGGATTTCATTGAAAAATAAAAAGCCGAGTCTTTCGTCCTAACATTTCTTAGGTTCTTCCCATTTTTTCTTACTTAGTTTCTCCAAACTTTCCATTTTCTTTCGTCCTCGTTAGTCGCCGCTTGTTTGTTTTTCTCTTTTTCTCTCGTTCCCTCATTTTTCGTTTCTGGTTCCTACAAATTTTCGTTGCGTTTTTCTTTATTCGTTTTATAAACTTTCTTTTACATTCTCTGCTTTCTACATTCATATACCTATATTCATATATTCTATATGTTATATTTGTATATTTTAAGATTATTTTCGCTTTTGTATACATTCTTTACTGTCTCTCTCATTCTAATCCCAGGCTAAGTTTTCTTTCAATGTCTTCCCCTCATTTTCTTTTTCTATCTTCGACAAATATTCACCATCACCTTCCGCTCAGCTGTTTTGCCCTTCCATTTTCCTGCTTCCCATATCGCGTCATTATTTTACGTCACATTTTCCTTTCACAATCTTCATAACGCCTTCATCTGACTACAAATAGAATAATATAAAACCTTGTCTCTTAATAACATCAGGTTCCATTACCAGGACATTATGCGTGGGTCAAAGAAATACCCGTTATATAATTGCTAGTTAAGCAATCCCTGATTATGCAATTGATAATCACAAAACCATTAACAACATCATTAACGCTTTGAACATTTTATCATGACGTCATTAATCAATCTCGCTGAGTACTACATATTTTTTTTTTCTCTATTATTTTCAGTGGATAGTGTTTTGCCTGGAAGTGATGTGTGATAATTACGACTGCATAGAGATAATCTCTAAAAGTCTTCTATTCACACACACACACACACACACACACACACGCGCGCGCGCGCGCGCGCACGAGACGGGGCAACACAAGTGTAAAACTTTATTCCCGTAACACACAAGTAATAAGAGTAATTCTCTCTCTCTCTCTCTCTCTCTCTCTCTCTCTCTCTCTCTCTCTCTCTCTCTCTCTCTCTCTCTCTCACACACACACACACACACACATAAATAATACACGCTCCCGTTCAGGTATGCACATCCACACACAACACCATAAACAAACAGAGAAATGCAAACACACAAACAGATACTCTCTCTCTCTCTCTCTCTCTCTCTCTCTCTCTCTCTCTCTCTCTCTCACACACACACACACACACACACACACACACACACACACACACACACACACTCACACACACACAGAAACACACACATAAACACACAGACACAGACACACACACACATACGTCAGAGTTTACAAGATTTGACGTATTCAGAGTCGATGTCATGATGGCTGTGTCTAATGGAATGATCTCCAAACGACCCAATTTGAACTGGTCTCTAAACGACCTCGTCTGAGCTGGTCTCTAAACGACCTCGTTTGGACTGGTCTCTAAACCTCTCTATTTGCAATGTTCTCGAAACAACTCTATGTGGAATGTTCTCTAAATAACTCTATGTGGAATGTTTCCTGAAGGAACCTATTTGGAATGGTCTCTAAACAAACCTATATGGAATGTTCTCTAAAGAAACCTATGGGAAATGGTCTCAAAACAAATTAGTGTGGAATGTTTTCTAAAGGATCCATGTAGACTGGCCTCTAAGCAACCCTATTCAGAATGGTTTCTAAACGCCCTAACGCGGACTGGTCTCTAAAAATGACCTCATGTGGATTGGTTTCTAAACCCTTCCGAGTAGAGTCCTTAAGCAACCTCAAGACAGATAGGCTTCCAAACAATCCCATGCGCACTGATCTCTAAAAAAAAAAAAGACCCGATGTGGACTGGTCTCTAACTGACCGCATGAGGAATGGTTTCAAGGCGATCCACTGTGAACCGGTCTCTAAATATTACTACGTTGACTGACTTATAAACTACCACATGTGGACTGGTTTCTAACCGTCCAAGCAGATGGTCTTTAAACTGCCTCATGTGCATTGGTCCCCATCCCATGTGGATGGTTTCTAAACAGCCCACAAGTGGATGGTTCTGAATGATCTCATGTGGACTGGCTTTTAAAATACCTTATGTGGATTGGTCTGTACAGAGACTTCTCTCTTCACACGGACCATCCACATATCCACACCAGCTTCTACAAGACCATCCACATATCCACACCAGCTTCTACAAGACCATCCACATATCCACACCAGCTTCTACAAGACCATCCACATATCCACACCAGCTTCTACAAGACCATCCACATATCCACACCATCTTCTACAAGACCATCCACATATCCACATCATCTTCTACAAGACCATCCACATATCCACATCATCTTCTACAAGACCATCCACATATCCACACCAGCTTCTACAAGACCATCCACATATCCACACCAGCTTCTACAAGACCATCCACATATCCACACCAGCTTCTACAAGACCATCCACATATCCACACCAGCTTCTACAAGACCATCCACATATCCACACCAGCTTCTACAAGACCATCCACATATCCACACCAGCTTCTACAAGACCATCCACATACCCACACCAGCTTCTACAAGACCATCCACATATCCACACCAGCTTCTACAAGACCATCCACATACCCACACCAGCTTCTACAAGACCATCCACATATCCACACCAGCTTCTACAAGACCATCCACATATCCACACCAGCTTCTACAAGACCATCCACATATCCACATCAGCTTCTACAAGATCATCCACATATCCACACCAGCTTCTACAAGACCATCCACATATCCACACCAGCTTCTACAAGACCATCCACATATCCACACCAGCTTCTACAAGACCATCCACATATCCACACCAGCTTCTACAAGACCATCCACATATCCACACCAGCTTCTACAAGACCATCCACATATCCACATCAGCTTCTACAAGACCATCCACATATCCACACCAGCTTCTACAAGACCATCCACATATCCACACCAGCTTCTACAAGACCATCCACATATCCACACCAGCTTCTACAAGACCATCCACATATCCACATCAGCTTCTACAAGACCATCCACATATCCACACCAGCTTCTACAAGACCATCCACATATCCACACCAGCTTCTACAAGACCATCCACATATCCACACCAGCTTCTACAAGACCATCCACATATCCACACCAGCTTCTACAAGACCATCCACATATCCACACCAGCTTCTACAAGACCATCCACATATCCACACCAGCTTCTACAAGACCATCCACATATCCACACCAGCTTCTACAAGACCATCCACATATCCACACCAGCTTCTACAAGACCATCCACATATCCACACCAGCTTCTACAAGACCATCCACATATCCACACCAGCTTCTACAAGACCATCCACATATCCACACCAGCTTCTACAAGACCATCCACATATCCACACCAGCTTCTACAAGACCATCCACATATCCACACCAGCTTCTACAAGACCATCCACATGTTCAGTACAACAACCACTATCCTCCTCGCTGTTCACACTATCCAGTTCCCCCTCCCCTCCAGCACTACTACCCCTACGAGTACTCATAATGCCACTATCATCCCTTCACTATCATCACCACCATCACCTCCATCATCACTATCACCAGCAACACTATCACCGCCATCACTATCATCATCAACACTTGTTCACTCCCTATATGGCAATTTGCTCTCTAACTACATGTTAAACAATAACCATATTGTCGTAGATCAGCCGATGTGTCCCGATTCAAGTGTCTTGGAACCGATATTGGGACCCTGTTGATTCGTAGAACCGATATCCCAATAAAAGTATTGCTGATATTAGTGCATAAGAATGTACATGTGGGTTGTATAAGTACTTGATCAGTGTATAATCCGCACAATGTATGAACAGTCCAATGAAAAATCAACAAAATACATTCACTATAACCATGCATCTTCCACTACATTAATCACTGCTTAAGAAACCTAACCTTCACTACATTACAACATTCACTCCCCCCCACTAGCAAAACCATCATAAATAAAATCCAAATCCAGGAAACATACACACACACACACACACACACACACACACACACACACACACACACACTCCACATCATCGGACGAAGAACTAATCAAAGACATTAAACATATATATCCCATACTTGCGTGAATGACTTGTTTAAGTATGTCGTCAGACTTACCATGTAACTTTGACCTTCCATCTTACGAAAAAAAAAATGTGTTCTTGGTGACCCGAAAGATGAACACACGGACATATACGGACGGACCAAGGAACAACTCACAACAGTAGGTCAGCCATCAGGAAGACTGTACATGGGGAAGCCAGGTAACAAAAGACCTGATGGTCTGTGACGAGGGTGTCTGCTGGAGGACTATACATCGAACAGCCAGATAACAGAAGACCTGATGGTCTGTGAAGAGGGTGTCTGCTGGAGGACTGTACATCGGACAGCCAGATAACAGAAGACCTGATGGTCTGTGACAAGGTTGTCCACTGGAGGACAGTACATGGGAAAGGTAGAGAATATGAATAAAACGACTGGTGGTCTATGACGAGGTTATTTGCCAGAGGACAGTAATTGTATCCTAAATTCCCATTCCCTCTCTTAAGACCTTATCACATCATCGTCTACCCTCCACGCTAGACTAACGTTCACACACACACGCCTGCTTGCCTGTCCTTCACAACGTGTCAACAGCAAAATAGCTTCCCTGCTAAAACACAAATTTCCCGAAATTGGCATAACTCAATAAAGAAGTTAACTGGCCCCAGAACTGAACAAAATATTGACATCGAAGGTGAGAACGCAGGAATTATTCCCAAATATTCTTTTTTTTGGGGGGAAGGGGGATATATCGTGTGTGTGTGTGGGGGGGGGGGGATATAAAACTGATAGAAATAGTCCCCGGACTTCAGTTAGAACACGGTGCTTCAAGGTTCGTCTCCAAGTATACATACCTGGTCTAGACTTGTGTCTTTTATGTGTCCCAAGGAACCACAGCCGATGAGAGAGAGAGAGAGAGAGAGAGAGAGAGAGAGAGAGAGAGAGAGAGAGAGAGAGAGAGAGAGAGAGAGAGAGAGAGAGAGAGAGAGAGAGAGAGAGAGACCCCTCATTCCTTGTATCAACGGTCATCACCGTCGAGGAAAAATAAGACCCCCCTCCCAACCCTCGTCCCAAAATCGATATGAAAAACAGACACAGGGAAAAGCCAGAGAGACATTGGCTCCCCTCCCACTAACTGCGTTTGCCGACGTCACCCAATCAACTCCCACTCAAAAACTCACCTCGATACTAATTAAAGTCTCTGAGCTGGCAGTCCTTCCTACACACACACACACACACACACACACACACACACAGGGGGTAAGGCCAATGCTTTCACTACACTGCCATCGTCGGAGCCATTACCGCCTCTCGCTAGCTAATCCACGCTGGTCAAAACCCTTGCTTGGATATAACGGAAAAAAATGCTTCACGGACCTTAAGCTTGGATTCACTTCCTCTTAAGCCCTGAAGACCCGGTGATGATGAAGAGCTTTTACGTTTAAGGCTCAAACTCTGGTCGCCTGCGCAGCATGAGCAGGTTCCTGACATATGTTTCCTCTTTTCCTCTCCAAGTTAGAGAGGAACTTGCATGAAAGAGATGCATTTACCCCGGAATGAAAACAAAATATCAAATATTTCTGGTTTTTCATTTTTCATATCAATGTTTGCAAATTTGGGAGTCATGTTGCAATGAGTCAGTCGTCAGGTTTAGTTAGTTCTTACGTCGACCTCGTTAATGACCTTATGACAGATGATGCAGGCGGCTCCATCTGACCTCTGACCTTCTGGCAAAGTCGTCAACTGAGATGTGTCTCATAGTCAGGCACATCTTTGCGTAAAGAAACTGTAAAGTCAAAAGCTTGAGTTTAAAACTCTATTTTCTTTAACTCTCCATATATATATATATATATATATATATATATATATATATATATATATATATATATATATATATATATATATATAGTAAACGTAATGCATCCTACAATGTAACTACATCAATATTACGAATCATGTCTTTCATCTACGATTTTCCTACCTTACAGTTTTTGGTTATATTGCGCATTTGCAGGAGAGTTCCTTCCTTCATTTATTTTTTCTCCTCCCGTCAGTGTCCAGTATGTCCATGTGATAATAAAGGTTCATTTGCTTCCTCCGAAAGCATTGTCTTTGTACGTCTGCTTCATCGACCCCTTAAAGAAGGCTTTCTCCAATTCCATCGTCCATTTTCAGTCTCATCTCTTCTCCTATGTAACGTTCCCCTTAACAACTTCTCCCTATTCTCAGCTATAATCACTAGCCTTTCTTCTTATCAAACTTCTTTCTCTTCTCATGCATTTTCTGCCTTCTCACACAACACCAGCCTCGTCAATATCTACCACTTCCTTTTCACACACCTCATTATATGTCCTTCCTCAGACCATCTTTATATTCTAGCACCTCCTTCTTCCTCACACCCTCTGCTTCTCATAAAACATCGTCCTCGCTCTTCATGTCCCTCTCAATCCCTCTAAATGTCTCACTCCAAATGAGAGAAACATACCATTTCCTGCATTCTTTTTATGTCATATTTTACTTTCATTTCTTTCAACAATCAACACTTTCTTCCGGAAACACAGTGAACATGTGTTTGACCTGACCGATGAAAGTCTAGTCAAATGCATCTTCCCAATGTTCAGAGGCCAGGCGTAAGGCCTGTGGTGTTCAGGGTAAAGGGAAACTATGGGTGTAGTAAACATTGCCTTTGACCTAATCCTTAAAGGTCGGGCTAAAATACCAATAGACTTAGAATGTAGTCAAGATGTAGCAGGCAAGTTAAGGTTTTCTGAGGTTGTAGTTGAAGATACGTCTGGTGTTTGTCTTCCTCCACAGTGAACGTGATGGTGAGTGATAGTAAGGAAGAAGACACTGCATTCCCTCCCGAATGTTGGCGCTTCTTGTTATCGTTGTAATCTCCTCCTCCTGCCTCACACCCACTCTCGTACCTCACACACACTCTCTCTCTTTCCTTTCACACAACCCATCATCTTCCTCATCAAGCTTCAATTCGTCCAGCCAAAACTCCTTCCTCCTGTACAAACATTTTCATTTTCTCTCCTCCCACTCATCTTTCCCGGCGAACCCTGCCTCTCTACACATACCCTTCCTCAACACGACCCACCAAACACACACACGCACACACAGCTCTTCACCCAGACCTACACACACACACACACACACACTACACCCTCCTCTTCCACAGTCTTTTCTTCCACACATCCTCCTGTATTCACCCACTTCCCTTCATACCCGGCCTCCTTCTATAAGTCCCCGTCCCTCATGTCTCCCACTCCTTCCCACCCAGGAGGTGGGGTGGGGGTGGGACACACACACACACACACACACACACACACACACACACACACACACACACACTCTCTCTCTCTCTCTCTCTCTCTCTCTCTCTCTCTCTCTCTCTCTCTCTCTCTCTCCTACCTCCCCTCCCATCGCCAGTTTTAAGGAGGAAAGTCCCCGTAATGCCAGGGGCCGAAGCCGGAGCACGAACCGGAACCAACACCATTATGGGACCTTTATTTCGGGCGTGAGGAACTTAGGGCAAAATAATTTGGTGTCAGACAGGTCCATGGCCGGTCGTGGGCGGCAGCCACGGCCCTCTAACCTACGTCTTGAGGACGAGTGACTAGGAAGAGAGAGACTTTATTTCCTCCCTTATTATCTGGTCATCAATTCCATGTGTCGCCGCTGTCTCTCCCTTTATGGATACCTCTTTATACGTCCACCTCAGACAGCACTGCTGTCACCACCAACCCCTCTGTGGGTGATTTCACTGTTCTGTCCTCTGTGGGTGAAGTCACTGCACTCGTCCTCTAAGGATGTCATCACTGATGCATCCTCAGTGGACGTTATATGACCTGACTTCTTTCTGAAATGACGTTCATTATCTCGGTATCTCAAGAGTGTGGTGGAGGGCATATCATTTCCTCCTCCTCATCCCCTTTGGATGAACCCAGTATCTCACACTCTAGATTACTTCAGTAGTTTGCTCTCCCTTGACACAGCAAACGGAAGCAGGTCTATCCCCTCCCACACAGCAAGCAACCTGTGTGTCAGGTCTGTGTCCTCCCACACAGCAAGTAACCTGTGTGTCAGGTCTGTGTCCTCCCACACAGCAAGCAAACTGTGTGTCGGGTCCGTCGCGTCTTCCACAGCAACCACCTGTGGCTGGTCTGTCTCCTCTGTGGAGGTCGCCATTCCTTCTCCCTCCCGGTCTGGAAGTCGTCGGTAAGAAAGCATGGAGGGTTCGCGCGGAGGAGCAACCTTTATAACGATAACTCTACTTTAACGCGGAAATGCCTAAATGGAGTGTCACAGATAGACTTCCCACACTGAAGCCAGTTGAGCCTGAATGGAGGAGGAACGTTAATTTGTTAGTATATTTAACACACAGAATATATATATATTTATATATATATATATATATATATATATATATATATATATATATATATATATATATATATATGATCGGTGCACCGGTGCTCTCGTACTCTTCGTCTGTAAACAAGCGAGCAAACAAGTCACACTCGACGTGGCTGTATCATCGTCAGTGGGCAGAAGGGAGTACAAAGCCTTCTTTGAGGATGCTTCCTCCAAAAATGAGGACATCGCCTTACCTTGCTCCTGCGTGAAGCGCACTTCAGGAGCTGCAAGAACCCCATAAATGGAGCTCCTGCATAGACAAAAATAAGACACAGGTGCCTCTACTTCCATACTGAAGACGAAGAAGAGAGCGTCTATCTGTATGACAATATGTCTATCTATCTATCTACCTAATCTATCTATTTCTCGACCTATCGAACTAGTACACTGTATGTATCACTGAAATTTAGCAAATATACAGAGTTGTTATGCAGGAATGAACTATGCACCGGACGTGGAATGTAAAGCCAAACAGCAGACATTAGGAAATATAAGGGGAAATTAATGAGATTTGTGAGTAAGAGAGAACATGGAGGTACCAGCCCATGACCAGTACCATCCACGGCCAGTAACAACCCATGACCAATAACTTCTACGGTCATTACCAACCCATGACCAGTACCATAAGTCCGCGGACAGAAAACAAACATTAGGCAAGCGTAAGCTACTGGTAAGGCCACTGGGTGAGCCACTGGGTGGGCCACTGGGTGGGGGCCACTGGGTGAGCCACTGGGTGAGCCACTGGGTGAATCACTGGGTGAGCCACTGGGTGAATCACTGGGTGAGCCATTGGGTGGGGCCCTGGGCGAGCTATTCACTGGGTGGGCCACTGGGTGAGTCACTGGGTGGGGGCCACTGGGTGAGCCACTGGGTGGGCCACTGGGTGAATCACTGGGTGAGCCATTGGGTGGGGCCATGGGCGAGCTATTCACTGGGTCGGCCACTGGGTGAGTCACTGGGTGGGGGCCACTGGGTGAATTTATGGGTGGCCACGGGTGATCACTGGGTGGGGGGCCCCTGGGGGAGGGGGCCCTTTTGGGGGGCACTGGGTGACATTGGGGGCCATTTGGGTGGGCCCCCGGGCGAGCTTTTCCGGGTGGGCACTGGGGGGGTTTCACGGGTGGGGGGACGGGCGGAGCATCACTGGGGTGCCATGGGTGGTCACGGGTGGGGGCCCTGGGTACCATTTGGGGGGGCATGGGAGCCATTGGGGGGGCCATGGGGCGGTATTCCCTGGGTCGGGCCCTGGGGGCACTGGTTTGGGGGCCACCGGGTTAGGCTATTTCCGGGTCGACCCTGGGTGACCCCCTGGGTGGTCCTTGGGCCACCGGTGTAAGGGTGGGGGCCAAAGGGGGACCTGTGTCAGGGTCCTGGTGGCCAAGGGGTGAGCCCTGTCCCGTACCAATTGGGGCCACCGTATCCTGTTGCCATGGGTTCCATGAAAAACATTGTAAAAAAAAGTCTGCTTTAGGGGGGGTGGGTGGTGGGTGGGTGGGGTTTCACGGTGGGCCACCTGTTTAAACAAATACTTGGACTTTCGGTATCCCCAAAAGGGGGATAAAAAAGAAAAGAGGAGAGAGAGAGAAGAGAGAGAGAGAGGGGGGGAGAGAGAGAGAAGGGGAAGGAGGAGGGGAGAGAGAGAGAGAGAGAGAAGAGAAAAGAGAGAAGAACCAGGTTAACTCAAATTTAAAGAGAGAAAGAGAAAAACATTCCAAAATACAACTCGACTTATATGAAAAGGGATAATACAGACAAAAAATTTTTAAATGGCAGACTAACCCTCTTTTTTTCGTGATCACTGCATGTTTTCTATAATAATAGTTCTATCAGGATTTTTTTGTTTCGAATAAAAAAAAAGAAAAAAAAAAGGCGGAAAGGGAAAAATTAAAAATACCACCAATAATGAAATTCGAACTTTATGAAGGTAACCCGGCCTCAAAATACCACTTCACTGGGTGGGCCACTGGGTGAGCCATTGGGTGGGGCCACTGGGCGAGCTATTCACTGGGTCGACCACTGGGTGAGTCACTGGGTGGGGGCCACTGGGTGAGCTATTCACTGGGTGGGCCACTGGGTGAGTCACTGGGTGGGGGCCACTGGGTGAGTCACTGGGTGGGGCCACTGGGTGAGCCATTGGGTGGGGCCACTGGGTGAGTCACTGGGTGGGGGCCACTGGGTGAGTCACTGGGTGGGGGCCACTGGGTGAGCCACTGGGTGAATCACTGGGTGAGCCATTGGGTGGGGCCACTGGGTGAGCCACTGGGTGAATCACTGGGTGAGCCATTGGGTGGGGCCACTGGGTGAATCACTGGGTGAGCCATTGGGTGGGGCCACTGGGTGAATCACTGGGTGAGCCACTGGGTGGGCCACTGGGTGAGCTATTCACTGGGTGGGCCACTGGGTGAGTCACTGGGTGGGCCACTGGGCGAGCTATTCACTGGGTGGGCCACTGGGTGAGCTATTCACTGGGTGGGCCACTGGGCGAGCTATTCACTGGGTGGGCCACTGGGTGAGCTATTCACTGGGTGGGCCACTGGGCGAGCTATTCACTTGAGAGAGAGAGAGAGAGAGAGAGAGGAGAGAGAGAGAGAGGAGAGAGAGAGAGAGAGAGAGAGAGAGAGAGAGAGAGAGAGAGAGAGAGAGAGAAGAGAGAGAGAGAGAGAGAGAACCAGGTTAACATCAATTAATGAGAGAAAGAGAAACAACATTCCAACATACAACTCGACGTTATATGAAAAGGGATAATACAGACGAAAATTTATTAAATGGCAGACTATACCATCTTTCTTTCGTGATCACTGCATGTTCTCTATAATAATAGTTCTATCAGGATTTTTATGTTTCGAATAAAAAAAAGAGAAAAAAAATGGCGGAAGGAACAATTAAAAATACCAGCCAATAATGAAATTCGAACTTTATGACAGGTACCAGGTCCATCACAAATACCACTACCACATAATACCACTTGCATGACAACCACCATGGAAGGTACCACTACCACCGTGTACAATACCACTACATTCACACACACACACACACACACACACACACACACACACACACACACACAACACACACACACACACACACACACACAACACACACACACACAACACACACACACACAACACACACACACACACAACACACACACACACAACACACACACACACACAACACACACACACACAACACACACACACACACAACACACACACACACACACACACAACACACACACACACACACACACCACACACACACACACAACACACACACACACAACACACACACACACACCACACACACACACACACACAACACACACACACACAACACACACACACACAACACACACACACACACCACACACACACACACAACACACACACACACACACAACACACACACACACAACACACACACACACACACACACAACACACACACACACACAACACACACACACACACACAACACACACACACACACACACACACAACACACACACACACAACACACACACACACACACACAACACACACACACACACCACACACACACACACACACACAACACACACACACACAACACACACACACACACACACAACACACACACACACAACACACACACACACAACACACACACACACACACACACCACACACACACACACAACACACACACACACACAACACACACACACACAACACACACACACACAACACACACACACACAACACACACACACACAACACACACACACACACCACACACACACACACACACACACAACACACACACACACACACACACACACCACACACACACACACACACACAACACACACACACACACCACACACACACACACCACACACACACACACACCACACAGAACTTCTCTCTCTCCCCCAGTAAAATGGAGGCAGTGTTGGTGGTAAGGAAGGAGATGGGTGGGGGAGGGAGGAAGGTAGCAAAGCCCCTTCCTTCCCCTCACCCTTCCTTCCCCCTCACGAAAGTAAGTGGGTAAAGTCTAATCCTCCCATATGAAAGGGAGGTTAAAGGCTGATGCTGATCGCTTCTTGGAAAATCTGGTCCGGGGAGGAAGTTGAACAGGTACTACTTTCCTACCCTTAGAGAACGAGGGAGAGAAGAATGAGAATGGGGTTCGAGTTCCCTCCTCTCCCTACTCTAGGGCTATGTCCCCTCTCCCTTTACCCCCCTCCCCCAGCAAGGGGCAAGGGGCAGGCGGCACTGGCCAGCCGGAAATGCGGCCAAAGGTGTCAACTATTCCAAACGCGCTCAGCTCCAATGGCCTGGCCGTGTCCAGTCTCTCCCATGACACCCACCAGATTAAAGGCCCAACGTGGTGGTGTGCGGGGTGGGTGATCGGGTGGGTGTGGGAGTGGGGGGGGGGATGAGTGGGAGAGTGGCGGAGGAGATGAGTGGGAGAGTGGGAGTAGCGGGACTAGGAGACCCTGAATGTGGAGTGGGGCGGCGCCTGTGTGAATAGGAGAGTAGAAATAGGGTGGCGTTAATCGGGACGTTGGATGGGACAGTATAAATGGAGACTACTCTCTTTTTTATCTCTCTCCCTCCCTCCCTCTCCCCCCACCTCTCTCTCTCTCTCTCTCTCTCTCTCTCTCTCTCTCTCTCTATCTATCTATCTATCTATATCTATCTCTCTATCTATCTATTACTATCTGTACAAACATAAATATGAAAAATACAAACAGGGGTAAAGTATGATTATCATGTCTTCACCAACACACACACTTAGTATGAGAACAGCGTCCGCGTCAGGTCACCAGTATGCCAACGGGTGTAAGACAATACGTATATATATATAAAGGTGAATAATGACGAAGTTGTACGTGGGCAGTGACAAACATGGAGACAGGAGAGAGTGGTAACACAACTTTAACTCCGACAGTTTCAGTGTTACAGGGTGACTCACGCCGCCCCGTGCCACGAGAGGAAGGGGGCTTAAAAAAAGCAGTGGAGAGATAATGATAAGATTTAACGCATTTCTTCTATTGCTGGGGACTGAATTCAATGTCAGCTCTCTAAGCACTACCCTTGAGCAGGACGGTACGATCCATGAACAAGATGATGCGATCACTAACCGAAGCAGTACGAACTCTGAGCGTGGCAGAACGACCCTTAGGCATGATGGCCTTGCCTTTGACCTTACCCTCCAGGGTCAAGTCAGGGACTAAGCCGCGATTATATCCAAGAGTCGTATCGTCGTGCTCAAGGGTCATACAGTCATGCCTAAGGGACGTAAACTATTGCTCAGGGGGTTGACTGTGAACACCAGTTTCATTTTGAATCGAAGAGATACATGTATCTTCCATTTGCTGTTTATATTACCTTTCACCATACTCTTGCCAGGTTTCGGTAACACTCAGGTAATTTCTAATCGACTACCGTAATTGTGGTGTCATCAGGTATTGTAGCTTTCCCTCTATATCAATTACTGCAACGAGGAACAGCATACAACTGCGAGGAAACGTGAAATCGACCACATCTGCTCCAAAAACGGGTATTCGATGTGGGATGAACGATCCTGACACGTAAGAATTTGACGCTCTTTGGAAGATCACTCTCGTTCCTTGTAACCTCTGCAACATGAACTATATTCTCCGAAAGTCAACATTCCACCACGTCTGGCGATCTGAAGTTTCTTAGTTTCATTCCAGACACAACTTGTGATAATGAAACAAAAGTTCACAAGATAAAAAAGAAAGGTAAGAAGTTCTCTATATCCGATTCCCGTTATCAACCTCACCTGGCTGAACTAAAACCGGATTTGGTGCACCAATATCAGTGATAATATGAATGTTTACATCCCGTGGCCTGACAGTTTAGCTATCAACATAATAATTAAACGCCGAATGACAGATACAGTAACACAATCAGCTTTTGTAAACATTAATCACATTAGGTTCTTTTACCTCAAGGTAATGTGTGTGTGTGTGTGTGTGTGTGTGTGTGTGTGTGTGTGTCAAATACATATCTATAATGAGCTGTTTTCTTATGGTACACCCGTGGGGCCCCGTCTCTTGAAAGTTCGCTCCTATCATCCAACTTTTTCAAACTTCTGTACAGTGTAGAGCCAGCATTCATAATTCCACCAATCAGTACATTTCATTCATCCGCCACTCATATAAGACTACTTCTCTACAACTTTTCTAATAAATCTCTTGCTCAATCGTACGGGGCGGTCTATGGCTGTTCTATCCCTGCATCATTCGAATAACTGTTTACTTTCGGCATTCAGCAAGTATAGATACCTCAATGATTGTGGTCAGGTCACCTTGTTGTCTTCTCTCTTTCGTGCTGGGCAAATTTAAGGCCTGTTCCTTTTCCTGGTTAATTCACCTCTCTTAATTTTTAGCACCATCTTTGTTGTCCTCCTCTAGACTTTCTATATCAGCTCTTTGAGCGTCTTTAGAAGTGGTGACCAAACTTGAGAAGTGAATCTAGTATTCATCAAGCACAGGTTGTTCATATTTTGCACATCCAAGGCAGTATAGGTTGGAAGTAAAGCTATAATGGAGGCAAATTATCGACAACAGGGAGATGACAAAGAAAAACTGATAAACAAAGCTCACAGGTGACAGAGGAATTTCGTTATCAATAAATGCCAAGTTTTACGAATCGAGAGAACAAACAGAAAAGGCAATTTAAAGCTCCACCATTACTGAGATACATAACTCAGATGAAGAAAAAGACTTAAGTGAAATATTTTCCGATGATATGAAGCCAAATAAACACTGTGTAGAAGCAGTGAAAACGAAAAAAGAAAATCTTAGGATTTATGGGTAGGGTTTACGAATTCATATCTATGAAGATAATTCTCACTCTCTACAGTTCAACCATGCGTCCCAACCTTGACTAGACATAGAAAGACTTGTCAACACAGCGGCCAGTTACCAAGATGATATCTGAGCAGAGAGACAAATGATAACAATCAGCTAATAAGGCTAGATTACTCTGGTTTCCCTCGTAGTGGTGGTTACAAACTTATGGAGAAATTCAACGCCGAATAAGGATGTATAAAACATTTTCTACAACAGAACTGTTAACGTATGGAATGCTTTTCCAACAGGAGTGGTTGAAGGCAACCCCAGGGACATGTTTGAGAATTTCCTCGACATTGACTTCGCTTTAAGTCGACGACCGACGGTATGTGTTTCTCTGTAGCTGAACTGAAAGTTTAAAGGTTTAAGTCACCTGGTTACTTTTTTACTTTCCCCATACCAACCTTTGTTTCTGACCTTATATATATATATATATATATATATATATATATATATATATATATATATATATATAAACAAGAAAGGTATAAAAATAGATTTCTAAGAAGTGTTCGATCTTGTCTGACAACGGAACACCACGAGGGACAAAGTAATATGTCACTACTGATACGTACCGAAATGAAATTGCCAAGATGTGTGTAAAAGTGTAAAAGTTGTCTCCCGGAGTCGCCAATATCTTCTGCCTGCATACTCACCCCCAGGCTCTCAGATCCACCCATGAAGACTCGACGGTTTTATTAATAACGGTAGATGGCGTCAGTGGTGATGGCCAGGCGTGCTCGACCATGTAGAGATAACCATGGAACGTAGACTCGTATATATGTAGAGTCAGGACGGCTATGTAGAGATAACCATGGAACGTAGACTCGTATATATGTAGAGTCAGGAGGCCTATGTAGAGATAATCATGAAACAAACGCTCATATATAGGAAGAATCCGGAGGCCTGTGTATGCCCTGCAAGCTATCATCCACAACAACAGATCTGCATATGGCTTCTCCTCTCTCTCTCTCTCTCTCTCTCTCCGCACGAGATGAGCTGCAGCAGGAACACCCAGGGTGCTATACCTTACTCGCCGCACCAAAGACGCCAGCCAGGATGGTGTCTTGCCAGGGATTATTATTATTATCATTACGTGGGGCGTGTCGATATATTGACCGCTGGGTGAGAGGCAATGTGCGGGGCTACCATGGACGTGTGTGTGTTTGCTCGCCGCCACCACCACAGCAGCCCCCCCGCTGTTGCTGCTGCTACACGTCGCCTGCTGCCTCACCACGGCTGGGGAGGGACGGGAGCTCCTGCTGCCTCCTGCCGCCTGCCTGCCCCAGCGACGCCATCCTTGGAGTAGGTCATCGACGTTTGCCTGGTGACAGAATGTGTGTGTGTGTGTCTGTCTGTCTGTCTCTCTCGCCACATACGGACCCGGGTAGCGTCTCACACGACCCCCCCAAGGTCCTCGTCTGGTGCTGAGACGGTTATGTGTGTAGCTCCCTCCTCCTCAGGATATATCATGCTTGGGGAAAGCAGCTGTCCGAAGTAGATCTTAACCATCAACTGTCCGCATCCCCTTTGACGTAGGGTTCACGATTTGCGGTTATATATATATTTCGAAGAACCAACGCCACATTCTATGACCGATATAACCCCACAAAACGCATGGCCATACACGCTTCACAAAACTGAATATTAATATAACAATTACTAAACTGCGAGTATATATCCTCTGGTCTTCTTTCTTATTTCAAAGGAAAAAACCCATATTCCCGCTTTAGCCGAGGTACGTTAAAATTGGCCAGGAACTGAACCTTGAGGGAATTAACTACCTATGGCCAATTCTCTGTCTGTCTTTTGGGTTGTCTGTGATTTCCCCCCCTCTCCTCCCTCTTCTTATCCTTCTCATCCAATCTGGAATTCTAATTCCCTCATCTCCTCTGTATATACATATACATGATATATATATATATATATATATATATATATATATATATATATATAATAGTCTACTGGATGTTGGGAAAAATAAAAAAGTGAATAAAAATCCCTGCATATTTCCCCATGGCATTTTTTTTCTTTCAGTTAACTAATATTCATCATTTGTATCAGGTCTTGCAAGCATTGTTCTGTTGGGAGGTGTCAGTGAGTGCCGCACATATGGATCAACACATTCACACGTCATGACAAGGTATTGTAAGTCATCTGGGTAAATACGAATTCTCAGTGAGGTACTCCAGTGTATATTGGGACACGGCGCAACAACGGTATCAAACTCCACAGGAGCGTGTTGGAAGTCATCACTTGCCCAGCTGGGGACAGTGTGCAACACATGGAAAGATTCCTATCTACAGCTCCACGCTTCACCGTGTATCTAACTCTAATGTAATCAAGGAGCTGGCGGAGAAGGATTGCCTGAATTACCCGCTTTATGTAGTCTGTTGCCAGCAAGTCATACAGTCGAACATCAACATTTCAAAAGGTTCTCTTGTTGAAAGAGTGAAGCGCCTCTCACGGTCTCTGATAAGCGGCGTCGACAGATTCTGCATGAACTAGCTCCCGTGCAAAGGCAAATGCAATGTCTGATATGCAGAGATGCATGCGTCTCTTTGAAAGAGCCTGGCAGAGCGGTAGATCCACATGTGAAACAAATCTTACGATCATATATATATATATATATATATATATATATATATATATATATATATATATATATAACCTTATAACCTTCAAAAGATTTACTAATGTCCCAACAAAAAATCACATCACTCAGGTGTTCTGCAGCTACAATGTTGACCAAGATCCTTAGAAATCAAATACCAGAACGAACAGATCTGGATGAAGGTGATAAACACGACGACAACACAACAGAAAAAATCGATATGATAATAATAATAATAACAATAATAATAATAATAATAATAATAATAATAATAATAATGATAATAATAATAATAATAATAATATTAATAATAATAATGATAATAATGATAATAATAATAATAACGATAATAAGATTACTAATAGTAGTAACAGTAGTAGTAATGATAATAATAATAATAATAATAACAATATAGAGTGGAACACTAGCGACAATGTCGCTTATTTACAGGTTCAAAAGCCAGTCAGGTGGCAGATGTAGGGAGGGACAATCACACAATCATGAAAAAAAAATATCTCAACTATTTGAAAATCTCAATTTAATTTGTGTTTGAATGCACACAGGTAAAGGTCGGCAAATAATGGTCATGAACACTGACCTTTTTAGGGCAACTTCATCGAAAAATTTCACAGGCAGTGATAATTATTTTTCATGATAATCAACAATGGCGATATATTTGCCATACATTTACTAAAACAACCTAACTCTTTTGAAGATAAAGAATTTATTCACCTAGTAGATCATACACAGAATTTGAACTACATATTTCGCGATATGTAATGTAATTCTACCGACGAAATATGTGAGTTCACGTATTAATTATATTTTCTCTATATCTTCATGTTACATTTAAGATTATATTTCAATGTAAATATCATGACCTTCAAGTTTAATCTTTTTACGAACAATTATCATCATTATGAAAAATAACTGCTACATTTTGTTCAACACAGCTCCACATTTCCACTCTAGTCCTTGGGTTTGTGTGTGTGTGTGTGTGTGTGTGTGTGTGTGTGTGTGTGTGTGTGTGTGTGTGTAAACATAACATAGATCTCTAAGTAAAGTAATCCATTGAAACATAACTCTAGTTGAATGTTGAATATCACGTAATTTGATGACTATCATGAGAGACCTTACAGAGATCTGAGGGAAATACGAATCTTTGACAATGAACATTCCATCTCCTACTGAGGTTCAATACCCTATGGCATTTTTCACCACTGAATTTTCCACCTTCCAATGAGGTTTCCTTTTACCACTGAATCTTGCACCTTCCACTGAAACTTCTATTCACTGTAATTATTGCAGTCCCCGAGTGGTCTACAACAAGCTAATATTGTGGTTTAACACAACTTCACAAATACTTTGCTGTCACAGCTCTATCTAAAGAAATTAAGAACTTAGGATAATACTAATGTCCTCCAGCAAATAAGCTTTTCTAAGACCATAAGGTCTTCTGTTACCTGGTTTTCCTATGTGCCGGCCTCCAGCAGATAAACTCGTCACAGACCATCAGGTCTTCTGCTATCCGTCGTTCCCATGTCCTTTCTCTTTCTCATCATTCTGTTCTTTTCCCAGGTTATAACTGGTCGAAGATACACTCAAAAAGGGAAAGAAGAGTCGTACTGGAGATGGACCATCTGGTAATTAGTTTCCTTTACCCTAACTTTTGGTGAGGGTGTCCCTCACAGAAGCTACCTAACCATAGGACTGACCAGCGTCTGCTAGATACAGATCCTCGTCAATACTTCCTACAGGTCTGTTCCTAAGGTGGCAGCTTCCATCCACTCATACCATCATACCATGCACAACCAAAGAAACTTATGATGCGTGAAGCCACTTCACTCTTCACTTGTATTTCCCTGAAGGAACCAAACGATAACTAATCTTTAATATCTTACACCCACCAAACATCGGGAACTCCCCTTCAGGTATTTTGATCAAGGGGATTTCCTTCGTCCATTATTCTCTTAAAGTTATGTAATACTAAGGTTCAAGCATTATCACCATCGTCGCTCTAATTACCCAGTTACAGTTTCCCTGTAATTCTACACATTTTGATAACATTTAGCTTCATGCATCTTTACAGAAACTTCCATTGCCAAATTCGTAATCAAATCGTTCATCTTAAATTCCGTCTCAAGACACTTCCACCGTCGAGTTCAAAGGCTACGTACATCCATTTCATGGGTGATAAAGAAAATGGAGCCACAGTAAAATGCTCATCAATCGTCTCAAGGAGGGGGAGAGAGAGAGAGAGAGAGAGAGAGAGAGAGAGAGAGAGAGAGAGAGAGAGAGAGAGAGAGAGAGAGAGAGAGAGACACCATAGCACGCACGAAAAATATTCTTGACATTTTGTCCACCATTCACGAAGGATCTTAAAACTTTACGGTCTTCTATTCGTGGATCAGCTGAGTACTGCAGACCGTATGTACCCTGTCCTCGACCTTAGCCTCTCTCTCTCTCTCTCTCTCTCTCTCTCTCTCTCTCTCTCTCTCTCTCTCTCTCTCTCTCTCTCTCTCCAGCCTGATTCTCTCACATCTAGCACAACAGTAAACTGAATGGGAAGGAGTGTTTAAGGTCTTCTTCTCTCAGGTACCTGGGGTGTCCCCATTCGAACCTTAACCCGTTACGAAAGACATAAAGAAACGCGAGACTTGCCATAAGAATGTTCTTCATTCCCATAAGGTGTCTTCGCCCAGCGTTCACTGTTTAGTATCCTGGGTTTAATCTCTTAAGCTAAGAGGGAACAGAGAGCAAATATCAAACGATGGGAATCAATCCTGCAGCCAAAAGAACCTTAACGTATATATCAAAGGATATAACTCATCCAAACGCGCCATCTGCACCGCTAAAAGTCACCTATATCTTCCTTAAGAAACTCTCTTCCTACTTCACTTTGCATGGAAGAGAGTCTAGCGGTTGTTCACCAAATCAAAGTCCCATCTTATCCAGTCCCACTACATCATTGTTTTTACTTCTTACGCTGACTTTACCAATGCAAGGACAGCTAATGTAGACGTAGATGAAGTCTAAAAAGAAAAAAAATCCCTCCGAGCCCAACCCAATCAATCCTTCTCTTACATCCATCACTGAACTTTAAGTTTAGCGTTGCTCTTCTTTAATCAATCCCATAGTTTAGTCTTTAAGCTTTGTTGACATGCAATATATATATATATATATATATATATATATATATATATATATATATATATATATATATATATATATATATATTTGAAGTCATGGAATCTGTTAAGCTTCTCCCTCACTTTCATGATCTGTTCTTAAACACACATTACTAACTTTACCTTAATTACATAGGAGCAAATCTCCTTTGTCATTACAATATCTATTCTGCTTTCCATAAGTTTGTCGAATCTTTTCTTCCACAATTTACTTTAAAAGACTTCAGTGAAGGTAAGCATCTGGCTCTTTACTCCAAATTTCTCTCACGTGGCCTTCCCGTCCTACTTCTGTCCCTGAATGACAACTGGGGTTCAGTCTGAGTGTATACACGTGGTTGACTACTATCGTCTGTCTTCCTAGTTATGCTCGAATAATTCGAAACCTTCTCATTTAACCCAACCTTTTTTTCTTATTCATATTACAAACTTATTTGCAAATAACAATCTTTACATTTATTTGATCCATCTCTCCCGCAATCGCTTCTACACCACAATCATTCTCAATTCTCATCATTCAAACATTGTATCTTGCAGGAAACTAACCCAGATTAGGCTACGTAAAGTTAAACTTTGGGATCTCACGCGCTAACATTTATCACAATATTCAGACAAACTCCATTTCAGAAAAGCCCTTATGTGTGTTCCTTACACACTTAACTCTTCTTGAACTCGACGTAACTCACACTTTCTCTGGGCATCAGACAGCTGAATTTTCTGAAAATGTTTCAAGGATGACTATACCTTTTAGTATTCTTTTTTTCCCTATCTCTGTCTCTTCCTCCTTGCTACTTTTCCTTTACGACATCTATTTCTGTTTCCATATAGAACTGCTACATCTATGTACACGTCTGTTCGTCTTAGAAAAAATCCAACCTGTAGCTCCACACAATATCAACGACTTGAGTGATCCTCTTCTCCCGATTCCCTTCCCTCCGTGCACTTCGTCCTCGATCCTTCCCTTCCTCACCTTACCGTTACTGCTACAGTTGATCACAGTGTGACTGAAACCTACATGATCATCCTGCCAGCTTCAGGGGTAGTTGGTTATTTAGCCTATACATCAATCAACTGCCAGGATCAATAAGGCCGTCAACTCCAACTTACAGATACGAATTGAAATAAACAGAAATAATCTGAACATCTTCAGGTGTTGAACATAATCCTAAGACCATACAAACTCTCACTGCATATATGGTCTCGTGCTACATGGGAAAATCTTTTGAAAGATTTAATTCTAGTATCTGTTGTCAGTGTGGTTCCCTGGCTGCATATTTCTCTTTCCATGTAACATCAACATTTAATTAAAAGCTAAAAATGAAACATCTCTCTTCACTAATAATTCAGAAATTTCATCATTTCGCCCTATGTAAAGCCTCGTCAGAATATATATATATATATATATATATATATATATATATATATATAT
>NC_092231.1:24503393-24518393 GCF_036320965.1 Panulirus ornatus | reverse complement strand
CAGAAAAAGTTTGGATTTGACGATGTCCCATTGTAGTTTGATGCAATCCATCTCGCCCTTTACTTACCTCAGAACCTTGGCATCATCTGCAGACATATTCAGGTAGGAATCCAATCCCTCTGCCAAGTCAGTCACATAGATCAAGAAGAATAATAGTCCCAGAACAGAACCCTGTGGCACACCACTGCTGACCTGAATATATACTTCGAGAAGGCTTCTCGGAGATGTCTTGTTTGTCCTCTTTCTCAAAGACAATCTTTGTTTGTCCTCTTTCTCAAAAACAATCTTCTAAACATCGATGTAGTCTACCCTTTACTCCCACCTCAAGATCCAATTTCTTTACCAGCCTCCCATACGGTGCTGTGTCAACGGCTTTCTGAAAGTCCAAATACAGATAACCTACCTAGCCTTCTCTTTTGTCAAATCCGGAGCACACTCTTTCGCTGATATCTAAGATTTTCTTTACACATGACTTCCTTCCCCTGAAACAGCGTCGTTTCTCAAGTAGTTACTCCTCTGCAGGGAATGATTCAACTGCTTTCTAATCTATATTCCACTGCCTTACAGACCACACTCATCAGAAAGACCGGTCTGTAGTTCAGCGCCTCCTCCCGGTCTCCTCTCTTATGGACAGGTATGACATTCGCCCTCTTCCACTCCCTCTTCACTCTACGTTTCTCCAACGAGAACTCGGACGACATTTCAAGTGGTCTGTCATGTGTATCTGCACACGTCTTCAGCATATGCGGAAAAACATCATCACGATCGTAAGCCATATATGAGTCGTGACCATATTTTGTCTTCATTTTTTCTAGATATTCCAGTTGCTTTCCTAGACATCCTCTCCATTTGATCTCATTGGTGTTCGATCTATTGTGACTTCCACCGTGAAAAACATTTCAGATGATCATTTGGCTCTTCGTATATGATCCTACACAACTCTTTCCGGTGAAACCCTTTGCCTGATACACTATTCTTAAATGAACATTTTCCTCCTGCTGAATGTGTAGAAATGTTCTGGATTATTACCTGCCTTATCCACAATATTCTTTTCAGGGTTTCTCTGTTCTCTGTTTCTTATCCTGCTGTACTTGTTCCTTGCTCTATTCTACTTTATGTACGCTGGTTGTCAGGGAAGTTGCCAACATCGTAACAGCACATCGTGAAGCTCCTTCAATTTTTGACACCTGTTTTGACTCAATCCTTCCTCTTCCTGGGTCTTCTTTTTGCATCTGAGGTAAAGGCATACATTTCCCATTCCCCCGAGGCAAATTTCACAGAAGCGTCCACCACACTGCCCTGATTTCCGGCCACTGAACTTTGCTTCCCAATTGATGTCACCACGGAGGCTTATAATTTCATCTTTTATGTTTGGTCTCAGGTGTATTTTTGTTTTTACACCATCATTTACCACATAATCAGTCACGAGCATAATGACAATGATCTCCTTTTACAGTTGGAGTATGATGTGTGGTATAATCAACATCCATGCAACTATGCGTCAAGATTAGATCTAGTTATTAATGGTGCATCCGTCCCAGCGTGTTTATTGAGGTGATGATGTGCGACATTTTCCGCTATACACTCTCAGAACTTGTGTCTCCATGACTCTCTACCTCCATAAGAATCTATATTCTGCCGGTCTGTCTCTTTATAATTGAAATCCCGTCATTAGTACCGTATCATCTCTCAGAAGTGTGTCTCTCTCTGCTTCATCTACCATGTACGAGATACCAATCGTTCATTGTTATCATCGTATAATTACTCCAGTTCATTAAAACACTTTGGAGGATTATATATATTTCTAACATGCATTTCTCTCCTACGGTTACTGTTCCTACAATGGATTGCTTGAATGAGCCATGTTCCAGTACCTCCTGAAGCTGTCTCTTATCAAAATGACCAATCCTCCTCCACCTCCTTTGTCCTGATGCGCTCCTAGCTGTCACGTATCCTTCTGGTCAGATCTTACCTCTTAAGTTTTGTCTCAACAACTCCAACAATATCAAGTGCATTTTCCTGGTTTCGATCCCTGAATTTCTTCTCTTTACCATTTACTACCAGTCCATCTGCATTAGCACACATCACTTCCACTCTGACGCTTCCATCATTTAACATTACTGACCTCTCCCGTTGTACTGACGACGCTGTCCCGTCCTCCTGCTTTGCTTGCTGTCTCGTGTGTGTGTGTGTGTGTGTGTGTGTGTGTTCGAGACCACATGGTTCCATGCTTGGATGCTACTTACGTAACCTAATTCAATATAAATTACTTCTCGTACATGTACCTACTCTTCAGTACAGTGACGAAGGTTACTTTTCAAGGATCGTCGTATATATATACCCTGGGGTAAGTGATTCATACAAGCTCTTCCCCTTATTCTTATGGAGTGTCGGTGCTACAGGTCACGAGTGGCGGTCATGAGCGGCGTTGGTCTAGAAAATGGTAAGTAAAATATTGTGTCTCGTGCTGGAGGGTCGGACCATGGGTGTCAGAGATGCGTTGTGGCGGGTCTGATAGATTCAGCGTCACACGCTCCTGGAGACTAGATAGATTCAGCGTCACACACTCCTGGAGACTAGAGAATGCGTGGGATTGTCTGTTTCTTCTTTCGTTTATGATAATGATCTTCCGTCTCGCCTCCCTGTATGTACAGTGGTATTCTATCGCTTGCCTGTATTCACTGTGATGTTCTATCGTTTGTCTATAAACGTAATGATCTTCTATCGCCTGTTTATGATGATAGTGATCTGTCGGCTGTTCATGATGATAGCGATCTTCTATCGCTTGTCTATATTCACTGTACTCTATCGCCTGTCTATTATCATAATAATCTTGTGTCACCTGTCTATAATTATAAAAATCTTCTATCGCCTCTCTATGTTCAAAATAATCTATCGACTGCCAATATTCACAACGACCTTATATCACCTGTATGCTTTCACACAGAGCCGATCTGGGTGATCTGTATGTTATTTGAGTTTCCAGATATTCATAAAAAAACATGATCGAGACCTGACATTTTGAATGTAATACAGCTTTGGGATTTTTTTTCTTATTTTTAGTTTCATTTATGAAATTCAATTTCCCGATGTCAGTTCCGCGGATTTCCACGGTTCTTCGTGATGGTGGACAACCAGTGTGTGTGTGTGTGTGTGTGTGTGTGTGTGTGTGTGTGATAGATATATGGCGAGGCTGTGAGAGTCTACCTTAATGCACTAACACTCGAGGAGTTGTGCGTATATAACATTTACCGTTAGCTAAAATACTATATATATATATATATATATATATATATATATATATATATATATATATATATATATATATATATATATATATTACATCATTATTATTATTTTGCTTTGTCGCTGTCTCCCGCGTTAGCGAGGTAGCGCAAGGAAACAGACGAAAGAATGGCCCAACCCGCCCACATACACATGTATATACATACACGTCCACACACGCAAATATACATACCTATACATCTCAATGTACACATATATATACACACACAGGCATATACATATATACACATGTACATAATTCATACTGTCTGCCCTTATTTGTTCCCATCGCCACCTCGCCACACATGGAATAACATCCCCCTCCCCCTCATGTGTGCGAGGTAGCGCTAGGAAAAGACACCAAAGACCCCATTCGTTCACACTCAGTCTCTAGCTGTCATGTAATAATGCACCGAAACCACAGCTCCCTTTCCACATCCAGGCCCCACACAACTTTCCATGGTTTACCCCAGACGCTTCACATGCCCTGGTTCGATCCATTGACAGCACGTCGACCCCGGTATACCACATCGTTCCAATTCACTCTATTCCTTGAACGCCTTTCACCCTCTTGCATGTTCAGGCCCCGATCACTCAAAATCTATTTCACTCCATCTTTCCACCTCCAATTTGGTCTCCCACTTCTCCTCGTTCCCTCCACCTCTGACACATATATCCTCTTGGTCAATCTTTCCTCACTCATTCTCTCCATGTGACCAAACCATTTCAAAACACCCTCTTCTGCTCTCTCAACCACACTCTTTTTATTTCCACACATCTCTCTTACCCTTACATTACTTACTCGATCAAACCACCTCACACCACATATTGTCCTCAAATATCTCATTTCCAGCACGTCCACCCTCCTGCCCACAACTCTATCCATAGCCCACGCCTCGCAACCATACAACATTGTTGGAACCACTATTCCTTCAAACATACCCATTTTTGCTTTCCGAGATAATGTTCTCGACTTCCAAACATTCTTCAAGGCTCCCAGAATTTTCGCCCCCTCCCCCACCCTATGATTCACTTCCGCTTCCATGGTTCCATCCGCTGCCAGATCCACTCCCAGATATCTAAAACACTTAACTTCCTCCAGTCTTTCTCCATTCAAACTTACCTCCCAATTGACTTGACCCTCCACCCTACTGTACCTAATAACCTTGCTCTTATAAACATTTACTCTTAACTTTCTTCTTTCACACACTTTACCAAACTCAGTCACCAGCTTCTGCAGTTTTTTACATGAATCAGCCACCAGCGCTGTATCATCAGCGAACAACAACTGACTCACTTCCCAAGCTCTCTCATCCACAACGGACTGCATACTTGCCCCTCTTTGCAAAACTCTTGCATTCATCTCCCTAACAACCCCATCCATAAACAAATTAAACAACCATGGAGACATCACAAACCCCTGCCGCAAACCTTCATTCACTGAGAACCAATCACTTTCCTCTCTACCTACACGTACACATGCCTTACATCCTCGATAAAAACTTTTCACTGCTTCTAACACTTGCCTCCCACACCATATATTCTTAAAACCTTCCACAGAGCATCTCTATCAACTCTATCATATGCCTTCTCCAGATCCATAAATGCTACTTACAAATCCATTTGTTTTTCTAAGTATTTCTCACATACATTCTTCAAAGCAAACACCTGATCCACACATCCTCTACCACTTCTGAAACCACACTGCTCCTCCCCAATCTGATGCTCTGTACATGCCTTCACCCTCTCAATCAATACCCTCACATATAATTTACCAGGAATACTCAACAAACTTATACCTCTGTAATTTGAGCACTCACTCTTATCCCCTTTGCCTTTGTACAATGGCAGTATGTAAGCATTCCGCCAATCCTCAGGCACCTCACCATGAATCATACATACATTAAATAACCTTACCAACCAATCAACAATACAGTCATATATATATATATATATATATATATATATATATATATATATATATATATATATATATATATATATATATATATATCCTCTTTGTCAGCCTATCCTTATTCATTCTCTCCATATGTCCAAACCGCTTCAGCACACTCTCTTCAGCTATCTCAACCACACATTTTTCATTACCACATCTCTCTCTTACCCTCCAATTACTTACTCGATCAAACCACCTCACACCACTTATTGTTCTCAAATATTTTATTTCCAACACATCCACCCTCCTTCGCACATCCTCAGTCATAGGCCATGCCTCGCGTCCATATAACATTGTTGGGACTACCGTACTTTTAAACATACCCATTTTTGCCCTCCCATAAAACTTTCTTTTCACACATTCGTCAGTGTTCCCAGATCATTCGATCCCTCGCCCACCTTATGACTTCCTTCCACTTTCAAGGTTCCATTCGCTGCCATTTCTTCTTTTAGGTATCTAAAACATTTCACTTCCTCCAACTGATCTCCATCCAAACTCACAATCCACCTAACGTGTCCCTCAAACTATACTAAACCTAATTATCTTGCTCTTATTTACACTTGCTCTCAACTTCCTTCTTTAACACACTCTTCCAAGATCAGTCACCAGTTCAGCATTTTCTCACTCATATCTGCCACCAGTGCTGTATCATTGGCAAACATCAACTGACTCACTTCTCAAGCCCACTCGACCACTACAAACGGCATACCTGCCACTTTCTCCAAGACTCTCGCTTTACCTCCGTAACCACCCCATCCATAAACAAATTAAAACAGCCACGGTGACAACGCACACCCCTGCCGCAGACCAACTTTTACGTGGAACCACTTATCTCCTCTCTTCCTACTCGTGCACACGCCTTACACCCTTGATAAAAGCTTCTCACTGGTTGCAAAAGCTTTCCTACCACATCATTTGTCCTTCAAACCTTCCACAATCCTATCATATTCTTTCTGCAGGTCTTTTAATGCAACATAAAAAGCCTGTTTCTATAAGTATTTCTCACACACATTCTTTATAGCACACACACACACACACACACATACACACACACACGCACACACACACACATATATATATATATATATATATATATATATATATATATATATATATATATATATATATATAAAGATATATTTTTTCTTTTTTTTTTTTTGCTTTGTCGCTGTCTCCCGCGTTTGCGATGTAGCGCAAGGAAACAGACGAAAGAAATGGCCCAACCCACCCCCATACACATGTATATACATACGTCCACACACGCAAATATACATACCTACACAGCTTTCCATGGTTTACCCCAGACGCTTCACATGCCTTGATTCAATCCACTGACAGCACGTCAACCCCGGTATACCACATCGCTCCAATTCACTCTATTCCTTGCCCTCCTTTCACCCTCCTGCATGTTCAGGTCCCGATCACACAAAATCTTTTTCACTCCATCTTTCCACCTCCAATTTGGTCTCCCTCTTCTCCTCGTTCCCTCCACCTCCGACACATATATCCTCTTGGTCAATCTTTCCTCACTCATTCTCTCCATGTGACCAAACCATTTCAAAACACCCTCTTCTGCAATCTCAACCACGCTCTTTTTATTTCCACATATCTCTCTTACCCTTACGTTACTTACTCGATCAAACCACCTCAGACCACACATTGTCCTCAAACATCTCATTTCCAGCACATCCATCCTCCTGCGCACAACTCTATCCATAGTCCACGCCTCGCAACCATACAACATTGTTGGAACCACTATTCCTTCAAACATACCCATTTTTGCTTTCCGAGATAATGTTCTCGACTTCCACACATTCTTCAAGGCTCCCAGAATTTTCGCCCCCTCCCCCACCCTATGATCCACTTCCGCTTCCATGGTTCCATCCGCTGCCAGATCCACTCCCAGATATCTAAAACACTTTACTTCCTCCAGTTTTTCTCCATTCAAACTTACCTCCCAATTGACTTGACCCTCAACCCTACTGTACCTAATAACCTTGCTCTTATTCACATTTACTCTTAACTCTCTTCTTTCACACAATTTACCAAACTCAGTCACCAGCTTCTGTAGTTTCTCACATGAATCAGCCACCAGCGCTGTATCATCAGCGAACAACAACTGACTCACTTCCCAAGCTCTCTCATCCCCAACAGACTTCATACTTGCCCCTCTTTCCAAAACTCTTGCATTCACCTCCCTAACAACCCCATCCATAAACATATATATATATATGTATATATATGGTTTCAGAAGTGGTAGAGGATGTGTGGATCAGGTGTTTGCTTTGAAGAATGTATGTGAGAAATACTTCGAAAAGCAAATGGATTTGTATGTAGCATTTATGGATCTGGAGAAGGCATATGATAGAGTTGATAGAGATGCTCTGTGGAAGGTATTAAGAATATATGGTGTGGGAGGCAAGTTGTTAGAAGCAGTGAAAAGTTTTTATCGAGGATGTAAGGCATGTGTACGTGTAGGAAGAGAGGAAAGTGATTGGTTCTCAGTGAATGTAGGTTTGCGGCATGGGTGTGCGATGTCTCCATGGTAGTTTAATTTGTTTATGGATGGGGTTGTTAGGGAGGTGAATGCAAGAGTTTTGGAAAAAGGGGCAAGTATGAAGTCTGTTGTGGATGAGAGAGCTTGGGAAGTTAGTCAGTTGTTGTTTGCTGATGATACAGCGCTGGTGGCTGATTCATGTAAGAAACTGCTGAAGCTGGTGACTGAGTTTGGCAAAGTGTGTGAAAGAAGAAAGTTAAGAGTAAATGTGAATAAGAGCAAGGTTATTAGGTACAGTAGGGTTGAGGGTCAAGTCAATTGGGAGGTAAGTTTGAATGGAGAAAAACTGGAGGAAGTAAAGTGTTTTAGATATCTGGGAGTGGATCTGGCAGCGGATGGAACCATGGAAGCGGAAGTGAATCATAGGGTGGGGGAGGGGGCGAAAATTCTGGGAGCCTTGAAGAATGTGTGGAAGTCGAGAACATTATCTCGGAAAGCAAAAATGGGTATGTTTGAAGGAATAGTGGTTCCAACAATGTTGTATGGTTGCGAGGCGTGGGCTATGGATAGAGTTGTGCGCAGGAGGGTGGATGTGCTGGAAATGAGATGTTTGAGGACAATGTGTGGTGTGAGGTGGTTTGATCGAGTAAGTAATGTAAGGGTAAGAGAGATGTGTGGAAATAAAAAGAGTGTGGTTGAGAGAGCAGAAGAGGGTGTTTTGAAATGGTTTGGGCACATGGAGAGAATGAGTGAGGAAAGATTGACCAAGAGGATATATGTGTCAGAGGTGGAGGGAACGAGGAGAAGTGGGAGACCAAATTGGAGGTGGAAAGATGGAGTGAAAAAGATTTTGTGTGATCGGGGCCTGAACCTGCAGGAGGGTGAAAGGAGGGCAAGGAATAGAGTGAATTGGATCGATGTGGTATACCGGGGTTGACGTGCTGTCAGTGGATTGAATCAGGGCATGTGAAGCGTCTGGGGTAAACCATGGAAAGTTGTGTGGGGCCTGGATGTGGAAAGGGAGCTGTGGTTTCGGGCTTTATTGCATGACAGCTAGAGACTGAGTGTGAACGAATGGGGCCTTTGTTGTTTTTTCCTAGTGCTACCTCGCACACATGAGGGGGGAGGGGGATGTTATTCCATGTGTGGCGAGGTGGCGATGGGAATGAATAAAGGCAGACAGTGTGAATTGTGTGCATGGGTATATATGTATGTGTCTGTGTGTGTATATATATGTGTACATTGAGATGTATAGGTATGTATATTTGCGTGTGTGGACGTGTATGTATATGCATTGTGTATGGGGGTGGGTTGGGCCATTTCTTTCGTCTGTTTCCTTGCGCTACCTCGCAAACGCGGGAGACAGCGACAAAGCAAAATAAATAAATATATAAATAAATAAATAAATAAATAAATAAATAAATAAATAAATAAATAAATAAATAAATATATATATATATATATATATATATATATATATATATATATATATATATATATATATATTCATTATGTATTACACTCAGTCGCTGTCTTCTGCGTTAACGAGGTAGCGCAAGGAAAGAGACGAAAGAATGGCCTAACATACCCACATACACATACATAAACGTCCACACACGCACATATACATACCTATACATTTCAACGTATACATACATATACATACACAGATATATACATATATACACATGTACCCCCACCCCCCGCGCGCGAGAGGTAGCGCTAGAAAAAGACAACAAAGGCCACATTCGTTCACACTCAGTCTCTAGCTGTCATGTGTAATGCACCAAAATCACAGCTCCCTTTCTACATCCAGGCCCGACAAAACTTTTCATGGTTTACTCCAGACGCTTCACATGCCCTGGCTCAGTCCACCGACAGCACGTCGACCCCGGTATACAATATCGTTCCAATTCACTCTATTCCTTGCACGCCTTTCACTCTCCTATATGCTCAGGCCCCAATCGCTCAAAATCTTTTTCACTTCATCCTTCCACCTCCAATTTGGTCTCTCACTTCTCGTTCCCTTCACCTCTGACACATATATCCTCTTTGTCAATCTTTCCTCACTCATTCTCTCTATGTGACCAAACCATTTCAATATACCCTTTTCTGCTCTCATAACCACACTCTTTTTATTACCATATATATTTCTTACCCTTTCATTACTTACTCGATCAAACTACGTCACACTACATATCGTCCTCAAACATTTCATTTCCAACAAATCCACCCTCCTCCGCACAACCTTATCTATAGCCCACGCCTCGCAACCATATAACATTGTTGGAACCACTATTCCTTTAAACATACCTATTTTTGCTTTCCGAGATAACGTTCTCGCCTTCCAAACATTCTTCAACGCTCCCAGAACCTTCGCCCCTTCCCCCTTCCTGTGATTCACTTCCGCTTCCGTGGTTCCATCCGCTGCTAAACCCAATCCCAGATATCTAAAACACTTCACTTCCTCCAGTTTTTCTCCATTCAAACTTACCTCCGAATTTACTTGTCCCTCAACCCTACTGAACCATAATAACCTTGCTCTTATTCACGTTTACTCTCAGCTTCCTTCTTTCATACACTTCACCAAACTCAGTCACCAACTTCTGCAGTTTCTCATCCGAATCAGCCACCAGCGCCGTATCATCAGCAAACAACAACTGACTCACTTCCCAAGTTCTCTCATCCACAACAGATTGCATACTTGCCCCTCTCTCCAAAACTATTGCATTCACCTCTCTAACGATCCCATCCCTAAACAAAGTTAACAACCATGAAGACATCACGCTCCCCTGCCGTAAACCGACATTCACTGGGAACCAATCACTTTCCTCTCTTCCTACTCGTACACATGCCTTACATCCTTGATAAAAACGTTTCACTGCTTCTAGCAACTTATCTCCCACACCATATATTCTCAATACCTTCCACAAAGCATCTCTATCAACTCTATCATATGCCTTCTCCAGATCCATAAATGCTACATACAAATCCATCTGTTTTTCTAAGTATTTCTCTCATACATTCTTCAAAGCAAACACCTGATCCACACATCCTCTACCACTTCTGAAACCACACTGCTCCTCCCCAATCTGATGCTCTGTACATACCTTTACCTCTTTCAATCAACACCCTTCCATGTAATTTTCGAGGTATACTCAACAAACTTATATCTCTGTAATTTGAACACTCACCTTTATCCTCTTTGCCTTTGTACAATGGCATTATGCATGCATTCCGCCAATCCTCAGGCACTTCACCATGAATCATACATACACTGAATATCCTTACCAACCAGTCAACATCACAGTCACCCAATTTAATAAATTCCACTGCAACACTATGCAAACCCACCGCTTTGCCAGCTTTCATCTTCCGCAATGCTTTCACTATCTCTTCTGTGTTCACCAAACCATATATATATATATATATACATATATATATATATATATATATATATATATATATATATATATATATATATACATATATATATATTTTCCCTGGGGATAGGGGACAAAGAATACTTCCCACGTATTCCCTGCGTGTCGTAAAAGGCGACTAAAAGGGGAGGGAGCGGGGGGCTGGAAATCCTCCCCTCTCGTTTTTTTTTTTTTTAATTTTCCAAAAGAAGGAACAGAGAATTGGGCCAGGTGAGGGTATTCCTAATGCGGGAAATGGCGAACAGTTTGAAAGAAAAAGAATATATATATATATATATATATATACATATATATATATATATATATATATATATATATATATATATATATATATATATATATGGCTGTATATCAAGTGACTGTTATATTTCTCTCTTGTGTCTTCCCTGATGATGTGATTATTACACGAAAGTGCACTTGGGAACTTATCGTGTTCCATTATCCCCGTGGACTTAAGGAATATACTTGATCACGCGCAAAATTGTGATCCTTTCCAATATATATATATATAGAAATATATATATATAATAAAAAAAAAATATATATATATATATATATATATATATCCCTGGGGATAGGGGAGAAAGAATACTTCCCCTGTATTCCCTGCGTGTCGTAGAAGGCGACTAAAAGGGGAGGGAGCGGGGGGCTGGAAATCCTCTTCTCTTGGTTTTTTTTTTTTTTTTTTTTCTTTCCAAACGAAGGAACAGAGAAGGGGGCCAGGTGAGGATATTCCCTCAAAGGCCCAGTTCCTTGTTCTTAACGCTACCTCGCTAATGCGGGAAATGGCGATAGTAAGAAAGAAAAAATATATATATATATATATATACATATATATATATATATATATATATATATATATATATATATATATATATATATATTCAGAACTATACAAATTAAATTTCACAGGGTAATCCTAACTACATTTCATTCCTTCTTTTTTTGTGTCAAATAAATCAATTATATCCCCTCTGTATCTGATATGTCTATGACTGGTACATGCTATTTCGTCTACCACCACCTGCCCTATAAACATTTCTTATTCACTAATCATCCTTATCTTAAATTCTGACTTTGCAAGGACAAAAGTTAACAGAGGTGGGATCCTTTATGAAAGTATGACACCAACGTATTAACAACAGGTCACAAATAATAATTATAATTCCGTGCGGTCTACAGTATTATAAAATGAAGATTAAAGATACTTTTTCTTTTCCCTCTAAAAGTCTCAGGTTATGGGCGAAAGTCTTAATCTTGGCCAGGTCTTAATTAAGACTTAAGAAAGAGATAAAACGATAGAGAAGTCAAGAGAAAATATGGGAAAAAAATGTTGGAAGAGGTTTGAGGATATTGGAAAGCCTGCGTTTTAAAAAGCGTCGGGTCGCAGCTGTCAGGGAAGACATAAGAAGGTTCCAAAGTTCCAAAACTTTGTGGAGTACGGAATGAGACAAGACAGCCACCGTAACGCCACCTTTAAATAACTTACTAACCTCAGAAAACATCCGGGAGGGTCAACTTGCAAACACCTGAGAAGGTCAACTTGCAAACACCTGAGAAGGTCAACTTACAAACACCTGGAAGGTCAACATACAAACACCTGAGAAGGTCAACATACAAACACCTGAGAGGTCAACATACAAACACCTGAGGTCAACATACAAACACCTGAGAAGGTCAACTTGCAAACACCTGGTAAGGTCAACATACAAACACCTGGTAAGGTCAACATACAAACACCTGGTAAGGTCAACTTGCAAGCACCTGAGAAGGTCAACTCCGTCGTAATAAAGTTCACAGTAAAGCCATCCCAGCGTCAGCCTTTGTTCCAGTACCCTGGGACGTCTCCAGCAGATTAATAAAGATCTACCTCACTGCTAATTATAACCCATGATGGTGATTCGATTTTCACTCGGACACTTTTCCTTAAATCAGCGAATATTTAATGGATGTAAGACACTCGCTGGCTTTTTGATGATAATGATGATGGTGTGTGTGTGTGTGTGTGTGTGTGTGTGTGTGTGTGTGTGTGTGTCTGTGTGTGACTCTCTATAGGGACTATATTCTCTAGTGGAAAACCGATACCTATATGATGCACATATAGAACCATCGTTCGTATATGGTATACAACTATATAACAAGAATGTTTGCAAGGCTAACTACATTACTGACTTAAGTTCTATCTACTTCTCACAACTACCATACCATAGCAAGTCTGTGCTCACTTCCCTGTCAATCTGACTTTATTGGCGTCAGATCTTTTTAAGTCATATCAAATACCCGATACAGCTGTGATGAACTCTCTCTCTCTCTCTCTCTCTCTCTCTCTCTCTCTCTCTATATATATATATATATATATATATATATATATATATATATATATATGTATATATTTCCCTTTAACTACATTATGAAAAACATATAGAGTTACAAAAGCGAGCGACAATAACTTGTCTCCCTGTGTTGGGTTGTACGAGTATCTGGCATTTCCTAACTCCCAGAGTGCTTCATCTGGTTGTTAACAGACACAGCAGAGCAAGACATCAATGATGACCAAGACGGAGACATCTCAAACCAGCTGAACGGCAGAAACTCTTATCCATGTCTATCTCGCTCTCTACCTGTCTATTCATCTATCCATCCATCTATCTATTCGTCTATCTAATCATCATCATCATCAACTCCACTCCCAGTCTTCAATGGGGTGGATCGGGCACGTGCAGAAGAATAGCTGAAGTAACCATAGCTTTCATGTTACCATGATAACATCAACCAAACTCACGTCTAAACCACGTAGATGATGATGGGACATTATCCCTGATACCTGGGATGCTCTGCATCAGTATCTGACGACAGAGGTGGGAGAATAACTTAAAAAAAAAAAAAAGAGGGTAATACTCAGTTGGAATATGAACTAGGCAAAGGATTCTGAATACTCGATGGTTCTGCTTCAACCAACCGACACCATCGACCAAGCCTGGGTCCTGACAGTATTATGAGCAGAATCTACTATCTACTGCACCACGGTGGCCTCATCCTGTCATAAAGGCAATATTACCGTGAAATAGAAACTGTCAAAATGGTGTGAATTAAAAGCACAAAACCCCCTGAAATTCCTTTTTTTTTCTTTTTTACCGTAGATTTTATCATCTATATTACCTTTGATTTAACATCAATCATAGATATTGAAGGACTAAGAAATGATATCAGATTATTTACGTCTTTAATTCGTGTAGCAAAAAAAAAATTATTATTATCAAGTCTCCTTAACCAAGTCTTGCTTGGGTATGTCTCAAACCTGCATTCTGCAAACTCGTAAACACTTTCCTCCTGCAGAACCCCCGTAACTTAACAAGATAAAATGCGTGTGCAGAAAGTGAAGGAAAACTATTTCTGTCACCAATCATCTCCAGCACTGTGCAGCTCACGGTGATTTATAGAATCATATGAAAGAATCCGACGGGCGAGCCTGTGTGAATAAAAGACGCGAGAAATTGAAATATTGCTCAGTTTTATCAAAACAACCTTACAGGTATCTCCTCCCTCATCCCTTTAAAAAAAAAAATCCTAGGAAAGGTTACCTGCGCTTGAGAACAATGCTCGACATCCTCAATTCGTCAAACTTGGAAATTGCAATACAGGGTTCGCTCTGGTGAAGGCGAGAGCATTCCCCAGCCTCGTGGGGGAGGTGAACACCTGCCAAGTTGAATGGTTCCTGGGTTCATGTGAGGATATTTATTGAATGGTTCGAACGTTTTACTGATAACACCTCGTGTGTGTATGTGGCCGGGTAGTACTGGGTTTATGTGCAGACAATG